>NC_134588.1:16168831-16408831 GCF_037038515.1 Microtus pennsylvanicus | reverse complement strand
ACAGGTATGCCCAAAGACTTGTCTCTGGTGACTCCAGATCCTATCAAATTGTGAGTCAGCATCCACCAGAACTCAGTGCGTATAGATCATCAGGGTCTTGTATTAAGAGTCGTGACTTCTTACCTGACAGTCCCACTTACAGTCAAGTGTATAACCATTACAGACTGAGAGCGGGGGTGCCTGTAGTCTGTAGTCAGAGGAGAATGCCTAGCGAGGGTGCAGACCATTGATACGACACCCGTCTCTTCAGAAATGGTTAGGCAGCATCAGTGACTGATATTGGAACTACAAATTCAACAGAAAGGACTATGCAGTGTGGAAAGGCTGTGATTGTGAGGTGATTCATTCATAAACCTACTTGAAACATGTTGTCCATTCTTAACGAGCAGATGGCTGAGCATCATGTACAGTGATTGCAAAGGTTAAGTGAGATGGTTGGGAGGCGGCTCAGCTACCAGAGTGCTTGCCCAGCATGCATTTGGGCTCCATGCTCAGCACTGTGGAAACGGGGCATAGAGGTGTATGCTTGAAATCTTAGTACTCAGGAGGTAGAGGCAGGAGGGTCAGGAGTTCAAGGTCATTCTTGGCTACAGATTGAGTGTGAGGCCAGCCTAGAATACGTGAATATTTATTTCAGGGGAAAAAAGATCAAATGAGATAAAACAGGCCCTTAGCAGAACCAGTTTCTAGCCTAGCTAGTGTACCTAGTGTTTGGAAGATTAGAAATAATTGTGCCTAGGGCAGGTCACACTGCTGGACTCTACTCCCTGTGAAATGATGGATGGAAGGGAAATGCATGTAAGAGTCTCTCTCTCTCTCTCTCTCTCTCTCTCTCTCTCTCTCTCTCTCTCTCTCTCTCATACATGTGCAGTGCATGTGCACCTGTGTGCAGAGGTGCACATTCACTGCACATGGAAGAGCACCTGTGTGTGTTTAAGTGTGTATGTGTGTGTGCACATGCACGCACAGGTGCATGCGTGGAGGCCAGAGGACAGCCTGGGTGTTCCTTAGGTGCTGTCCATTTTGTTTGTCAGGGTAGGGTGAATTCTTGCTGGCCTGGAGTTCACTGAGTAGGTAAGGCTGACTGGCCAGTGAGTCCCAGGAATGCCCCTGTCTCCACTTCAGCAGCTTAGGGACCACAAAAAAAATGCAGTATCATGCCTGGATGTTTGCTTGCTTGCTTTTTATGCGGGAGCTGGGGGTTGAATTAAAAGTCAAACACTTTACTACTGAGCTAACTCCCTCTTTATACCTATTTAAAAATGCCTTCTCCATAAGAGCCCATGGGGACATGACCTCTCTCTCCTTCTTACCCTCTTTATATGTATTGGAAAGGATCTGATACCACCGGTGTCAAAGGTGAACGTTAACTAAAGAAGTAAGAGATTAAGTTCCCTGCCAACATGTACACATCACCCATAAGACTTTGCAGGCCAGAGCAAGTATTGTGACTTGCTTAACTAATACCAGCAAATGAAACTCCAGACTTAACTCACCCTTGCACTCTAGGTTTCTGGATACCTTGTTGTAGGTGGGTCTTCCCCAGGCTCAGCTTTGTGAGACTTGCTCTTTGTTCCCATCTTGCTCTGGAAATGGCCTTCAGAGCCCTTAAACATCATCAGCCATCTTCACAATGATACCTTCGTTCTACTCCATCCTGGGTATCAGTTCTTGTGCCTTCACGAGCTGGGCCATGCCTTGGTCTGGCTGGTTGCCAAGTGACCATAATCAAGTTACCTTAACTCTCAGAACTTCTGAGACTTCTGATGGGGATGTAAAGGTGTTTAGTCCCCACAGCTGTGGAGAGTGTTAGCTGTGATCACAGCTGCAGCCCTGAGCACAGTGCTTCCTCGGTCCTTGAAGACAGCGATCCCTTTCTGCTTTCCTTCTCTCCTCCCTCCCTCCCCTCTACCAACCCTTTAGCCATTAATCATGCATCATCATGCTCTTGTCCCGAGTTTCCTCTTGTGTGGGGAGTGGGAACACCTGTATGTGGAAGTGCACACACAGTGCACACAAATGAACACTTGTGTGGAGGTCAGAGAACAGCTAGGTTGTCGTTTTGCAAGCACTATCCACTTTGTTTTATTGAGAAAGAGTCTCTCACTGGCCTGGAGCTAACAAACTAGGCTAGGTTGGCTAGCCAGCAAGCTGCAGGGACCTGCCTCTCTCCAACTTCCCAGGGATAGGAGGTACCTCCATGCCCAACCTTTGAAATTCAGGTTCTGGGGGTTGGAGTAAAGTCCCTGTTTTCAAACAGCAAGCAGTTTGCAGACTGAGGTATTTCCTTCTCAGCACCCTTTGCTGGGATATTCCTTATCACTTACATCACTTGGGATTTGCCCTTATCTTTTTATGAGTACTTATGGAGCACCTATTTTATGACTGAGCATCCATGTACTGTAGCTAATGGCAGCTAAGTAGTCCAGTCTCCCCAGGTTTCTCAACTCGGTTGCTCAATCCATGAGCAGATATGCTAATTGATTTTCCACGAATCTTTGTTAATTAGAATTCCATGTTAGCACACTCACGCATACGCACATACGTGTGTGTGTGTGTGTGTGTGTGCTTGTGTGTGTGAACAACCTCAGGTGTTGCCCCTTGTCTTCAACCTTGTTCGAGATAGTATCTCTTATCCCTAACTGCTTATGGCAGAGTTACTGGCCTGTGAACTTCCAGAGAGTCTCCTGTCCCATCCTTCTGTGGGAGGGTTAGGGTTACAGCTGCTCACACTACACAACTGGCTTTTGTGTGCATTCGGCAGATTCACACTCAGATCTGCAGGCCTGAAGGACAAACGTTTTACCCAGAAGCCCCAGAACTCTTAAGTTCCTATTAATAGAAAATTGAGTCCAGCCGGCTCCATCAATAAAGGCTGCTCAGTTGCACGGTGGCACGTAGGCAGAAGGCACTGGGGCACAGAACTGTGACTACACGGATTATTAGGGTGAGATTGTTCCCACTTCAGTTATCTCTCTGCCCCCTCCAGGATCCCTGCCACAGTTTAATAGTTTAAGATCACCAGTGCTGTTATTAAAATGTTCCTTAAGTGATTCGCTATTTTCCTTAAATAAACCCAGTTTCAAAGGAGACCTTAACTCATTACTATAATGGAAAATCAATGTCCCTAGTCATCAGGCAGTTATGCCAAAAATAGATACAATAAAAATGATCAAATTCAGAGTGATGTTGCTGACCCAGGCCCCTCCGTCTGAGGCCAGTTTGCTCTTATTACAAAGGAAATTGGACATTGTTGAATGGTGCTTTAACCACTGAGCTAAATCGTTCTAAAAAGCATAAGAATTGAGAGGAGCAGGTCAGTTGGTAGAGTGCTTATCTAGCATGTGCAAAACCCTGGCTTCCATCCCCAGCTTGAGCACAGTGGCCCACACCTGTAATCTCAATGCTCAGGAAGCAAAGGCAGGAGAACCAGGAGGTTAAGACCATCCTTGGCTACACAGGAGTTTGAGGCCAGCCCGGGATATAGAAGATTCTGTCTAAAACAAAGGGGAGGGATATCAGGCAAGATGGCTCAGTAGGTACTTGATGTTCAGCCCTGAGGATCTCAGTTTGATTCTTTGGACTCACATGGAGAACCGACTGACTCCTGCACGTTGTCCTCTGACTTTACATGTACGCTATGACATGTATGTGCCCGAGCACTTGCACACTAAATGTAACCGTTTTCTAACTGAGTGTGGCGGCACACACCTTTAGTCCAAGCACCTTTATAAAGGAGATGAAGACAGGTGGATCCCTGAGTTCCAGGTCAGCCTGGTCTACAGAAAGTCACAGGACAGTCACGCCTACACAGAAAAACGGTTTTGAAAATCTAAGCAACCAACCAATCAACCAAACAGAAAAACAGACAAAGAAACAAAAAACCCACCAAACTATTATTATAGAAATATTATCAAAATCAGTGTTGCTTTGTAGAATACCCAGGGTCTACCTAAAATTTACCATGGATCAATCATTATCCCACCATGATGACTGACACGGATGCTCAACTTGACAAGATCTAGAGCATCGTCAAAGACAGACCTCCGCAGAGGCATGTCTGTAAGAATTTCCAGACTAGGTTAACTCAAGTGGGCATCCCAACTGTGGGCAGCATTTTCCTGAGCCACAGTCTTGGTCAGAGCTGCGGGACACACACACACACACACACACACACACACACACACACACAAAGAGAGAGAGGGAGAGAGAGAGAGAACACACGCATCTCCCTCTTCATTCTACCTCTAAGCACCGCGTGACCAGCTGCCTCAGTCTGCCTCCATACCTCTCCCACTGCGATGCACTGTACCCACGAACTGAGAGCCAAAATAAACTCTTCCTCCCTTAAGTTGCTTTTCTTCAGGCATTTTGTCACAGTCAGGAAAGTAAGCAATTCTCCAGACTTACCAGAGGCTGTAGGAGAAGGCCTTGGAGAAGCGTGCGTGATGGCCGGAGCACTGGTAGGTACACTTTCAGAACTCATAGTAAGGACTCAGTGGAAAGATGCCCATGGCGAGGCGAGGCAAGTCAGCGAGTGCAGATGAGAAGAAGGCAGCCTTGATGGGTGTGAGGGAAGCTGGAGAGGGGAGACACCCTGGCATCTATCATGCATACACGTTTTAGAGACTGTTGAGTCGAACACTACAGAATCAGGTTCTGGGGGCAGAAGGAACTCAGTGACATCTCCAAAGAAAGGCTGTAGAAGGCATGGTTGAGGAGCCATAGGCTATATCCAGTGCAGAGAACATGGTAAGTCACTTAGCTCATGGAAGAAAGGGACACATGTAAGAGTCACGGCCAGACAACCCCGAGAACCCACCTGCCTCTGCCTTTCCAGCACTGTAACCACAATTACTCACCACCAGAGAAATTCAGGTTTCTGACTTTATTTCACCCAGCTCTGCAACCTCTCTAGCACAGTTTTTAGAATTGTTTTCATCATTGATCTTAAGATAATTGTGTTGAAATTCAGAAGAGTAGAATTGCTTTCAAGACCCGGGGTCCACTCGGCTCCCAGGAAGTGAGCTCCCCGCATTCTCAAACCCCCAGATCCTCCTCTGTTTCTGGCTTTCACCACTTCTCCCCCTCACCCCCACGAACCTTCACGTAAATTGTTGAGAAATTGCATGGGTAAGACCAGCCTCAACCCTTGATGCCTGAAATATCTTTTTCTGATCCCGCAGCTGGATATAAAATTCTTGGTCGGTAATTTACCTTCATGCGTGCAGCCTGCGCGCTAGTGTCTTCTGACAGCTGTCATTGCTCATGGGAAGCCTGGTCTAACCGGATTCCTATTTCCTTCCAGTCCCCCTTTAAATTTAGAATAAGGACTGTCACCCTGGGTGAAGAGATACTTTGCCATAGTGTGCCAATGGGCAGGGCTTCCTTGCACTAATTCTGATCAGCATTTGGGCTTCTTTTCATTTTTTGAATTGCTTGAATCATCGATGTGACATCTTTCTCCCATAATTCCTTTACTTTTTGTCTTGATCAGGTGCCAAGCCGCCTGGATTTTCTCTCCATATCTTTTCTTTCCTTTTCCTGAGTGCAATATTTTAAACTTTTCTTTGACAGCTCATACACATACACAATATATCTTGATCACATCCTCTTTCAACTGCTCCTCCACACCTTCCCTTTATTACTATATCCTTTGTCCTTTACCCCCCTCAGCTTGCCAAGGAATGTCTTGATTTATATCCACTAATATTTTTATTAACAGTTTTAGTTGATGTATTTTTTTTAATGCTTGACCATTTGACTTCCAGGAAACATTTTTTGCTATCTTACAGTCTGGTTTCTAGGGCTGGGGAGATGACTCAGTGATTAAGAGTGTATCTGCTTTTGTGGAAAGCTGGACTGCAGTTCCCCATGCCCACACCAAGTGGCTCACAATCGCTTGTGAGCTACTGGATATTTGATTCCTTTCTTCTGGCTTCCACGTGTAGTGGCATTTCAATTGTATTTTAATAAATAAAGACTGCCTGAAGATCTGAGAGTCAAACAGTCCCACTGGTCAGCCTTACAGACCAGATTATGGTAGCACACACCTTTAATCTTAGTAGCTATAATGACACACACCTTTAATCCCAGTAGCCATAGAAAATGGGCAGTGTTGATTGTTTTGCTTTTCGGACCTTCAGGTTGAACCCAAATTTCTGACCCTGAGCTTTTTATTAATCATGTTTCATCCATGGACACGTTCACTCGTGAGAACTTTCCGATAGTGATTGAGCAAGACATTGATCTATGGGTATAACAGTTATTATTAGGAGTCATTCTATTGCTACATCCCTTAGCAGAACAATAGTGTTTGATATTCCCCTAGGTCCATGGCCCATCCAGTCTCAGTTTCTTGTCACTCAAACAGTGACCTTATATCTGAGCAGAGAGTGGTTGGTTACTCTCACAGCACCAAGCCACTATTGCAACAGTGTATCTTGCAGGCAGACCACTGTAGATCTTAGGCTTTGTAGCTAGGTTAGTGTTTACCTTTCTCCTCTGGTTTCATACAGAATACCTTCCAATACCACAAACACTAGTCAGTAAGAGTAAAGGCTCTAGCTAGGCACAAATTCTTTGTGTTCAATGAGATATACAGATGCTGTTTTCAGCAATAGAGCCTTACCATCAGTTTGTAGAGAACAGCCAGTAGCCTTGACCATCACCTGGATTGCTTGGGGGTTTCCATGGTGCCCCTTTGGTCAACAATTCAATTAGATGTAACCCAGTTCTGGCACTGGACGTTTTACTTGGTGGCAAGAGATGTCTTGTTGGGGCTTTATCTCCCCATTATTTGGTAGTTCCATTTCGATTTCTTTCACATGTGTGTATACTTTAGGAAGCTTCTACTGTAGTAGATTTCCACATGACCCTTCAAATGGATCTTAGTGTTGGCTGCCCTTCCCTGTATGCTCTCTCCACTTCCCTCTCCAACTTCAATCTTCCTCTTCTGTCTCTCCCCTCTGTCCCTCCAGAACTATATATTCTATCTTCTCTTCCTTGGGAGAAACATACTTCCCACCCAGTCCCTTATTCTACAAGTAACCCACTCATAAGGAAAAATTAGATTTCTCCAGCAGAGTCCTACTCTGTATACAAATCACACCTGAAGGTAGGTCTCATGCCCAGCTATGGATGACCAACAGAAAATGAATTCAGTGTTTTGAGAGATTTGTTTTGTCTCATAAAACTTTGGGCTTTTTAAAAAAATGTTACTTTGTTTATACATGACTTTTAATTCTGTGTCTTTATGGTGTGTGTCTGTCTGCATATATATACACCTATATAGTACCTATATATGTATATATGTTTCTTGTGCTTTTTCTTTTGTTTTATTCCAGTTTGTCAGTTCTTTAGCTTGCAAGTCTATTTTCTAAAGGGAGCGAGAAAGATGATACAGAGATGAATGGGTGGGGAGGTGGGAGGATCAGGGGTGAGGGAGGGGAAATTTGTTAGAATACATTGTATAAAAGTAAAAAAAAATAGAGTTCTGGTTTTTTTGTGGTTTCACCTTTGGATTTGATGTCATGGAAGTCTCGCTTTATCTGAATCGATTTCTTACGGAGCATTTTTCTGTTTTCCTTAGTCATTTGCTCATCATCCCTCAGCTTCCCATCCAGTGTGAGGGTGAAGAAAGAGAAATGTTGCCTTGAGACTCTTTATCTTTCCCACTCCTGTTTGGTCTTAGTTAGCTGCCAACTTAATTGTTTTATCAGTGTGAGTGTGAGTGTGGCATAAGGGTGTGTATTCATGGTTGCGTATGTGTGGGTGCGCATATGTGATCTGTGCCCATGTGTGCTCATGTGTTGAGATCACAGGCTGACAAAGGCTGTTGGTGTCTTGTCTTTAATTTACTGAGGTAAAGTGTTTTTGCTGAATCAAAAACTCATTGATTCAGCTAGCCAGCTTGCCCAGGAATTCCTGTCTCTGCCGCCTGAGATCTGAGGTTGTGGCAAGACTCCATGCCCACTTTTGTATGTGTTCTGAAAATCTGGAGTCAGGTTCTTACATCCACGTAACAAGGACTTTGGCCACTGACCCACCTTTTCAATCCTACCAAGTAAATTTTAAGAAAGAGGAATAGAAATGATATCAGGTTCTGGGCATGGGAACAAATCTTACTGATTGGCAGACTTCCCTGTCGGGTGTGCCTAGACAAGCAAGCCTCCATCTGAAATATCAACACCCACATCAGTTGTCTTCCCAAACAGAATGGAGCCATATATTATAGCTGGCTGATATCATCCAGATGAGGTAAGCATGAGATATGGGGTTTCTGTCAGTACAACATAGTCCATTGTTTTACTATAGATGTTTATTCGTATTTAAAATTTTTATTTCATTTTAAGTATGTATATATGATATGTATACATAATTGTTTTCAAATTTTAAGTACTTATTTATTTTATTTTATATGCATGAGTGTTTTACCTGCCTGTATGTCTATGTGCTATACCTTGCTTGGTGCCAAAGAGGCCAGAAAAGAGTGTTGGATCCCCTGAAATGGAATTACACGTAGTTGAGAACAATCATGCTGGTGCTGGGAATTGAACCTGGGTCCTCTGCAAGAGCAACAAGTGCTTTAAACCTTGGAGTCATCTGTCCAGCCGTAACAATAGTTTTTTTTTTTTTCAATGAGAAAGAAGAATGTGGGACCAGAGAGATGGCCCAACAGTTAAGAACTTTCTGCTGTTCTGCAGCATTCAAGTGTGGTTCCTGGCAGCCACACTGGAGCCTTCTAACTGCCTGTGACTTGGGCTTCAGAGTAAATGATGCCCTCTCCTGGCCTCCGCAGGCATACATAAATAAATAAAAATAAAATAAATCTTTAGAATAAGAGGAATGAAATTTGCCAGGAAATGGATACAGCTGGAGATGATTAGAAAAACAAACAAATCATGTTTTTTTTTCTCATCCATGGGCCTTAGACTTCATAGATTTGCAAAATCATATATGTGCATATGGCATAAAAGCAAAGCTCACTAGGGGAAGGATGACTAGTGGGAGGGGGAGAGATGTGTGGGTTGTTGGGTCAGAGGAAATATGCTTGACGTTCAATATACATGTGGATAAAAATATCTTAGGCACCTTAAATTTAAGGTACATAATAGATGCAGGACCCTGTAGGAAGTTTTTCTCTGTCCTGTCTGTCAACTCTACCCCACCAGCCAGCTCCCAAATAACCACACTGAAATTTATTAATTATAAATGGTTTGCCAATAGCTCAGGCTTCTTATTAACTAGCTCTTACAACTTACGTTAACCTGTATTTCTTATCAATGCTCTACCATGTGGGGGTACCCATTTTCAGCATGACATGTTCATCTCCTGCTTTTTCTGTGTCTGGCTGGCAACTTCTCCTTCTTCTTCCCTACACTCTCTGTTTGTCCCAAGTCCCACTAAACCTCTCCTGCCTAGCTACTGGCCATTTAGCCTTTTATTAAACCAATCAGGAGGAACCTTAACCAAGACACATCTTCACAGTGTCTAAAATGATTGTGCCATAACAGAACCCAGTGCCATATATCTCCTCATGATCCAGGGCACTGTACACAGCTCTGTGGACTGAACTGTACAGTAGCTTTATTTACTCCCACTTCACCACAGGTACAGGAGCAACGCTTTGTGCTACGACATCACCATGACTATGAAGTCACTGGGAAATATGAATTCTTCTGGATTAATTTGTGTCTACAGTTTTCATCTCTAGTTTTGTTAAACTGGGTATTTTTTCTCTGTCTTTTAGCTAATTTCGCTAAGGGCTTGTCAATCCCATTGACTTTCTCAAGGAACCAACATTTGTTTCATTTGATTCTTTGTGTTTGTTTGTTTGCTTATATGTTATTGATTTCAGCCCTGAATTTGATTATTTCTTTTTTTTTTTTCTTTTTTTTGTTTTTTCGAGACAGGGTTTCTCTGTAGCTTTGGTGCCCGTCCCAGAACTAGCTCTTGTAGACCAGGCTGGCCTCAAACTCCCAGAGATCCTCCTGCCTCTGCCTCCCGAATGCTGGGATTAAAGGCATGCACCACTACCGCCTGGCTGATTATTTCTTGCTATCTATTCCTTTTGGGTTTGAATTCTTCTTTTTATTCTAGAGACTTTGGGTGTGCTGTTAAGTTACTATCATGAGATCACTTCATTTTTTTTAAACATAGACAGTTAGTGCTACGAATTTGTATCTTAGAACCTATTTCATTGTGTCTCTTAAGTTTGGGTATGTGGTATATTAATGTTCATTCAATTCCAGTAAATTTTTAATTTCTTTATTGACTCAGTTTTCATTGAGTATAGAGTTGGTCAGTTTCTATGAGATTTTAAGATTTCTGAGGTTTCTATTGTAGTTGACATCCAGTTTTATTTGTACTGGTCAATAGGACACAGGGAGTTATTTCAATTTTCTTGTAACTGTTGAGACTTGCATTGTGTCCCAAGTAAGTGTTCAGTTTTGGAGACAGTTCCATGAGATTCTGAGAAGAAGGTATATTCTTTTGCTTTTGGGTGAAATGTTCTCTAAATATCTGTTATGTCCATCTGGTTCATGATGTTGGTTAGCTCCAGCATTTCTGGCTTTGGTTTTATCTAGATGACTTGTCTGCTGGTGAGAGTGGGTTGTAAAATCTTCCACTCTCAGTGTGTGAGGGTCAGCATGTGATTTCAGATGCAGCAATGCTTCCTTTGGGAATTTACATGTCCTATGTTTGGTACCTTGATGTTAAGAATTGCAATGTCCTCTTGGTGGGTTTTTCCTTTGATGTGTATATAGTGTCCTTCCCCATATCTTCTGATTGTTTTGATTTTAAATATATATTGTCAAATGCTAAAATTGCTACATCAGCTTGCTTCTCAGATCCATTTATTTGGAAAGTCTATTCCCATCCTTTTACTCCAAGGTGATGTCTATCTTCGATGTTCAGGTGTATATTTTGGATGCAGCAACAGGACAGATCTTGTTTTCATATCTATTGTTAATCTGTGTCATTTTATTTGGGACTGAGACCATCAATGTTGAAAGAAACCAATGATCAGTGCTTTTGTTATTTTGTTGTTGATTCTTGTTGTTTTGTTGTTGTGTGGTGGTGGTGTGTGCACGCATATACATGTGTGCATGCGCACATGTGTGTGTGAGTATGTGTTTCCTCTCTTAAGAATTGCTAGTAAGGGACAATTTATTCTTTTTTTTAATGTGCAAGTACCACTTCTTTATTAATAATCAGTTAGCATCCTTGCCCCCACTTCCCATTTAGAGAGCTAATTTAGTGGCAACAATCCCCAAATCTGCTACCCCTTGGTTTTAATATATCACTTTCTGGACCAATGGTATAATCATTTGCTTCTTTTTGTTTGTTTGCTCTTTAATTTATTTTTTTTAAAGAAACTGTCTCTTCTCCTTTTACATGCTAAATCCATTTCCCACTCCCTCCCCTCCTCCTGCTCCCTGGGATTATTTATTCTTTGGGTTCTCTTGGGTGTGGTTAAACTCTTTAGGTTGGAGTTTTCTTTCTAGCACCTTCTGTACGGCCAGATTTGTAGATAGTTATTGCTTAAATTTGGTCTTTATCATGGAATGTCTTATTTTCTTCATCTATTGTGATCAAAAGTGTGCAGGGGCTACTATCATGGGCTGGCATCTATGGCCTCCTAGAGTTTGTAGAACATCTGTTTAGGCCATTCGTTCTCAACCTTGCTAATACTTCGACCCTTTAATACAGTTCCTCATGTTGTGATGACCCCCAACCACAAAATTATTTCATTGCTTCTTCATAACTATAATTTTGCTATTGCTATGAGTTGTAATGTAAATATCTGCTATGCAGGATATTTGGGCTGCAACTCCCAGAGGGGTTGCGACCCACAGGTTGAGAGCTGCTGGTCTAGAATTTTCTGGTTTTTAGAGACTCAATTGAGAAGTCAGATATAATTCTATTAGGTCCACCTTTGTATGCTACTTCATCCTTTTCCCTTGCAGCTTTTAAAATTCTCTCTATGTTTCATACACTTAATTTTTTGATCATTTTGTGCAAAGGGGACTTCCTCTTCTGGTCCCGTCTATTTGGTGATCTGTGTGGTTCTGGATAGGCATGTGTGGAAGGATAGGCATGTCCTTCTTTAGGTTAGGAACATTTTCTTCTAGGATTTTGTTGAAAACATTTTCTGTGCCTTTGACCTGGGCTTCTTTGCCTTCTAATACTATTATTCTTAGATTTGGTCTTTTCATAGTGTTCCAGATTTCCTGGATGTTTTCTTCCATGCATTTTTTTTTCTATGTAACATTTTCTTTGGCTGAAGTATCCATTTTTTCCTTTGGTGTCTTCAATGTCTGAGATTCTCTCTTCCACCTCTTGTGTTCTGTTGATGAGACTTGCCTCTGAGGTTCCTGACAAAGTTCCTTGATTTTTCTTTTCCAGAATCCCCTCAGTTTGGCTTCTCTTTATTGATTCTCTACTGCCCTACCTTGAGTGGTTTCTAGGTTCCCAAGAAGTGGAATCATGTTATCTTAACTAGCTGTGTGTGTGTGTGTGTGTGTGTGTGTGTGTGTGTATGTATGTATGTGTTATATATATGTATATATTCTATCCTATTTCTAAATACGGCCCAGTGCTGAGGGCTGGGGTGAGATGGGTTTGGGACACAATTTTAACCCACGTCACTTCCAGGTCTCTGGGCTGTGGATGTACTCTCTTGCAGGTAGTCCCACCTCTGATCTTTAACTTAGAGTTTTGCAATAATAACGTCTTGCAGAACTGTACGTGTGCTCCCCAGTTAGTAACCATCTACAGTTCAGAATCTGAGTACAGCAAGTGGGGTCTGTCCACGGTGCTCCTATAATTAGGTTACCTTTATTCTTCTATGAATCATTAACTTTGAAAGCTGCTGGTTCTATGCGTGATGGCCAGCGATACATCATCTTTTAGCAGTCTGCGCCACCATAAAAAACAATGCTGCTCAAGCCCAAATTTATTACCCCATGACACCAACCGTGTCTCTCAGACAAACTCAGCCAATTTTAAGGATGATTTCTGTGCTGTTTTAAAAAGCTGCTTCTGCCAGCTTTTGGGAACACATTGCTTTCAAAATGATTATTTTCTGTTTCAGGACAAATCCATGAATTTGGCCCATTCAAGCTAGCGACAGGGAGACAATGCATCTCTTCTCCATAAAACTCAAATGCAGGGGTTGTCATAAGTGATTTTTCCAAACTTAACTTTTCCCACACTTGGAGTTATCAGTTTCTGTCGAGCCTGGTGTGCGTTTCGGTGGAGGTTTTATTACACTGGGTTGGCAGCGCATTAGAGTTTTTACACATGGATTTGATTGAGAAATGAAACTGGAATAAGAATGGGGCAGCAGCAGCATCTGCTGCAGGAACCAACGGTTGCTGTTGTCAATCATCCTGATTGATTAAATATGGTGATATACGTTTCCATTAAAATGAAATACTTCTGGAAAACACCATGTTTGGACGATGGGAATCTCCGGAAGACCGTGCAAGGGGAGGAGGCTTGGTGGTGCCACACAGTATGTATAGATAGATAAAGCAGCTAAGCAACTAGGAAGAGCCATGGCTAGGTTTTCCTACTGAAGTTTTCAACATATAGAAAGAGCTCCAACAGGCTGGGAGCTGAGACCCCGGAAAGGGGTAGAATTTGATTGGATTCCCCACAGTCTGTCTTTTGATTGGTTCATGTCCTATAGCCCCTTCCTTCCTTCTTTCCTTCCTTCCTTCCTTCCTTCCTTCCTTCCTTCCTTCCTTCCTTCCTTCCTTCCATTCTCTCTCTCTCTCTCTCTCTCTCTCTCTCTCTCTCTCTCTCTCTCTCTCATCTGTGTGTGTGTGTGTGTAACAGGTATATGTATGCACATGGATATATGTGTAGAGGCTAGAGGAGGGAGTGGCTGACCTGTTTTGACACTGTCTCATTCACTTGAGACAGTGTCTCTCACTGAGCTCCGAACTAGGTTGTCAGCCAGCAAGCCCCAGTGATCCTCCCTGTCTCTGCCTCCCCCATGACTGGGGTACAGCCCAGCATGTGATTGTTGTGCCCAGATTACGACCCCCAGAGAGAGACCACCAGAGAGGCCCAGACTGTAATAAGCAAGGTTTAATCAGCATAATACAAACATGTTTGGAACTCATCTCCATCCCTGTTACAACAAGGTAGAGAGGAGTTGTATCTCCTCTGTGGGGTAAGCTTTTAAAGGCATAGCTACAAAGAGAATCTTTGAAGATGCTTTGGCATGGGTACAAGGACTTCTGCTCCCTCCCATTCTGTTAAGTTAGCTTTTTCCTTGTTTTTAGAGCAAGGCCACTGTTCTTAAGTTAGGCCATCTTTATCAGCCTGTACCAGGTGGCTGGCTGGGCTGAGCTAAGTGACCTTGTGCTTGCAATCTCCTGGGTGGGAGAGGGGAAAACTATCTTCTTGGGAAAACATTCTGCTAGGAAATTTCTTCTTGCCCCTTTGAGAATAAGAGGTGAGGGTACCACAGTGATTACATCCGGCTTCTTATGTGGATGCTGGGGAGCTTATCTCAGGCTCTCAAGCTTGTACAGCAAGTGTTTTTAGATACTGAGCCATCTCCCAATGCTTCCGGCAACACATGTGTGCACATACTTTGAGATAGGTCTCACTATGTAACTCTGATGCAGGCCTTCAGCTCATGGAGATCTGCCTGCCTTTGCCTCCTCACTGCTGGGATTAAAGGCATTTACCAACACACCAAGCCTAAGGCACCCTGTTTTAGTATGAGTGTGTGTGTGTGTGTGTGCGCGCGCGCGTGTGCGTGCACGTACACGCTAGCACACAAATGCATAGGTGTGCACACGTTTTCATGTGGGTATGTAAACCAGAAAATAACCTTGGGTATCCTCTTCAGGAACCCTGTCTACCTATTTTGAGAGAAGGTCTCTCACCGGCTCAGTGGGTTAAGGCTCCTTTAGAGCGTGCCAAGTAGGCGAGGCTGGCTGGCTAGCCAGGGAGGTCAGGGATCTATTTGCCTGTTTCTACCCCACCAGCACTGTGATTACAAGTGTATGCAACCATACTTGGGATCAAATTTAGGCTCATGTTTTCATGGTGGGTCCTGAACTGAGTCATCTTTCAAGTCCCCGTGCCTTGGCAGTAAGGCATCTGATATGATTCAAAAGTAAGAGCTAACATTTGATTCATCAAAGTGAATTTCTTTTACTTTCATTCAAACCCATTTGGAAAAGGTTTGCTGCTGTTGTTCAAAACTCAGAACCTGAACAGGAACAAGAACCAAGAGCATGGAAAATGAGAATGGGTGGGTTAACCTGAGACTTGAGTCAGAAGCCAACGAATACTGACCCCTCTCTACAACACTGCAGGCTTTGGGGACTCTCAGAGCATGTGGAGAGAGCTGGGTGTTAGACCACTGCCAACTCAAGGCCAGACTGGAAATTAGGACTCTGCTCTAGAGAGTAAGGCACTGATCTGATCTGACGCCCTGCTTGTGTGTGTGAGGCCAGTCAAGGTCAGAGGACAACTGGAAGAAGTCAGTTCTTCCACCCTGTGGGTCTCAGGATTCGAACTGACGTAATTAGACTTGATGGCGACAGAACCTTAACCCAGGGAGCCATCTCTCATTCTGGCGTTATAGGCCTGCGCACTGCTTCTGGCTAATACGTGGATTCTGAGGCTCAGACTCAGATCCTGGTGTCTGAGCTATCTCCTCAGTCCCTACGTTTTAATTTACATGTTGTTTTTGTCTTGTTGTGGTCACTCAGGTCTCCTTGGCTGGTGTGCGTCTTCTCAGAGAGTAGATTCTGCGCACTCAGATGAAGTTGAGTTCCAAAAAAGCTGGCTGCACCATTGCCCGCAGGAAAAATGTCTCCGGTTGAAATCCATTTAAGACGAAAACCCAGCAAGCGTGCGCATTCCTGTAAAACAAGGGATTTCAGAAGAGGGCTTTTCAGAAAAATAAGTGGGCAATAAGAAAGGAGAAGCCCTTGGAGTAATTCCTCTCACACACGGAGCGCTGCTGCGGGGCTTATGTCAAGAGTAATCGTGGAGGATTGAGATATTTTCAGCTGTACGTAATTGAGGTCTTAGGTTTTCCCTTACAGAGAGGTTGCTCCTGAAACTGTTTTTCTCACTGTCCTTCCGTCTCCGCCTCTTTTTCTAAAGCTTGCTTGTAGATTGGAGATTGTTTACAGATTTTTTTTCAGAAAAGTAAGAAACCTCTAAAAATCATGTAGCTAAAAGCCCCATTTGGAACCTTGAGAGCCTGATTAAAAGGGGAAAAAATGTGTCAAGGGTAGGTCTCCAGCTCAAAGTTAACTTTCCTCTCTGGGCTCAGCCATGAAGGGCGAAAATCCCAAAAGAATTTGCAGATATAATTTGGGGTTTCCTATGGGATCTGGAGATTTTCTTTGGGGATTCTGTCTCTCTCTCTCTCTCTCTCTCTCTGTCTCTCTCTCTCTCTCTCTCTCTCTCTCTGTCTCTCTCTCTCTCTCTCTCTCTCTGTGTCTCTCTCTCTCTGTCTGTCTGTCTCTGTCTGTCTGTCTGTCTGTCTGTCTCTCTCTCTCTCTCTCTCTCTCTCTCTCACTCTCTCTCTCTCTCTCTCTCTCTCTCTGTGTGTGTGTGTGTGTGTGTGTGTGTGTAGCTTTGTTTACCCATGTGGATGTGAACAGAGGTCAAAGTGTTTTACATTGGGATGTTTTCCTCAATTGACTCTCCTCCTTACTTACCTGTTTTGAGACTGTGAGTGTCAGTTTTTAGTGCCACCACCTTGATAGGTCCTAGACTCACCTGGGGAGAGGACTCCAATGAAGGGTTGTCTAGACCAGGTTTGCTTATGGGCATGCTTATGGGGGTGGGGTTTCTTAATCATGTTGTCTGATGTGGGAAGACATAGCTCACTTTGGGCAGCACCATTCCCTAGGTAGGGGTTGCTGGACTGTCTAAGTCTAGAGAAAACCACCTGGGCAGCATGCCTGTAGTCATCCCCACTGTGGCGGTGATGCGATTAGCTGCTGGAACTTCCTGCCACCTTAGCTTTCCCTGCAATGACAGATCGTAATCTGGAATTATGGCAGAATAAATCCAGTTCCCTCTAAGATGCTCTTTGTCAGGGTGTTTTATCATAGCAGCAGAAACGAAACAAGAGCAGGTGAAATCTCACACTGAACCTGCTGCGTGCCATTTGTCTAGGCAGGCTAGCCAGCGCCATTTCTCCCTGCCTAGTACTAATATCACAAGACCGTGCCTCCATGCTTGGCTTTTCACATGGGTGCTGGGGTTCCAAACTCAGATCCTCATGCCTGCACAGCAAGTCCTTTGTCTACTGAGCTATATCACCCCTCGTCGATTTTGTTTCTTTCTTGTTATCTTCCCAACGGTTCACAAAAAGAGGTCACCAAGTGAGTATTAAGATTAGAAGATCCAACATTGAGTCATCTGGCATTTCCCAAGGGAGTCTGGCACTTAGCTGCTGTTGGACTTCAGTACCAGGCCAGGCATAATTAGATGGGCTGAACACAGGTTGAGTCAGGCAGACCTGTCGGCAAAATGTGAACCAAAGTTCAGACATTCTGGAAGACACAGAAGTTAGGTCAAACACCACGGATCTGAATAACGTTGTGGTCCTCGAGAGAGAGCTAGTCCATAGAGTGTCACTGTGTTGCTAATCCAGGTTCTAGCCCAGCTTCCTTGCCTCGGGGAAGTGACTCGTCTTCCTCCCTATCACTTTCCTCCTCAGCAAACTTACTCATTGCAGAGTCATTGGAGAGATAGACATAGTGAGATAATACTTTGTGTCTGCATGTATGTATAGGCATGTGTGCAGAGGTGTCTGTGCTCAAATGTGTGGGTGCCAAACTTCAATCTTAAGCGTTGTTTCACAGGATCCTTCTACTTTCCTTTCTGAGACTGGGACTATCCTAGGGCTCTGGGGCTCTCTGGTTAGGATAAACAGGGGGCTGGGGAGCCCCCAGGCAGTTTGCTGCCTCTGCTTCCTCAGCACTGTGAGAAGTGTGCCCAGCTTTTATGTGGGTTCTGGGGATCAAACTCAGGTCCAGGTATTGCATAGCCAGCAGTTCACTGACTGAGCCAGGTCCCTAGCTCCCAATAAAGTCATATTAACTAAATCACTCACTTCTGAGTCTTCATGCACAGTGAAGGATTGATTATGCTTTGCAGTTTATAAGGTGTCTCTTCAAAGGCAAATCGGCATGGGTCTGAGGGGGTTGCAATGTAGTAACCAGACTGGTAGCATGGGTTCTTTGGGCATAATCCTTTAAAACAAAGAAGGGGATCAATTTACACCAGATAACTTCATGCCTTCCCCAGCCCCTGGTATTTAAAGGAATTTTAGGTGTTCTCATTTGCTGCAGATGCTAGTTCAAGGTGTGTCCAGGAGAGATATTGTCAACTTGACAAGCTAGAGTCATCGGAGGGAGCCTCAACCGAGAAAGTGCATCTATAAGATTGGGCTATAGGAAAGCTTGTGGCGGCATTTTCTTAATTAGTGATTGATGTGGGAGGGCTCAACCCATCATGGGTGGTGCCAGCCCTGGGCTGGCGGTTCTGGGTCTATGAGAGAGCAAGCTGAGCAAGCCTTGGGGACAATCCAGTAAGCAGCACCCTTCCATGGCTTCAGCATCCGCTTCTGCCTCCAGCTTCCTGCCCTGCCTAAGTTCCTGACTTCTTCCAGCAATGGACTGTGATGTGGAAGTGTAAGTCAATAAGTCAAATAAACTAAACCCTTTCTTCCCCAACTTGTTTTGGTCATGATGTTTCATGATAACAATAGATACCTAACCAGAACAAGATACATCATTGAACTTTTTGTCAAGACATAGAAAACCTATAGAAAAATACGTACCAGGACTTGAAGAGCCAGCTCAGTGGTTAAGAGCTCCTTTCTCTCTCTCTCTCTCTCTCTCTCTCTCTCTCTCTCTCTCTCTCTCTAGGGGTTCTCTGTAGCTTTGGAGCCTTCCTGGAACTAGCTCTTGTAGACCAGGCTGTGGCCTTGATCTCACAGAGATCCTCTCTCTCTGTCTCCCAAGTGCTGGGATTAAAGGTGTGTACCTCCACCGCTCTGCAAGAGCTCTTCTTGTTCTTATAGAGGACTTGGATGAGGTTCCCAGTATCCAAGGGTCTGTCACAACCTTCTTAACTCCAGATCTAGAGGATCTGATGCCCTCTTCTGGTATTTATGGGTATCACACATGCATATGATACATTTACATGCATGCTGGCAAAGTACACATACTCAAAAAATAATAAAATAAGATAAATAATCATAAGCCAACATCTTAATAAATGTTCTCAACTTGAATTGAGTCATACAAACAGCACTAAAATCAATATTAAAATTGTATTAACATCCAAGCTTTACCCTTTCTTACTGTCCCTGTTCTTTCCCTGTGAGTAGCTACCATTCTGACATCTATCATTTATTACTTATTTTCAAACCAGAATATTCTAACCACACAAATTATAATATATATGGGTAAGAAGAGGCTTCCCCCCATTAAATGTCATTATGTCTGGAAAGATAGTCCAGTGGTTAAAATACTTGCTGTGCAGGTGTGAGGACCTGGGCTTTGAGTCTCAAAACCCACATTAGCCAGTCACAGTAACACGTGTTTGTATCTGCAATCCCAGCTCTCTTACAGTAAGATGGGAGACAGGGTCAGGAGAAACCCTGGAAGTGTGTGGGCCAGATAGCCTGGTATGTTCAAAGAACCGAACAACAAACGGCATTTCAAACAAGGAAGAGTGTTTAGCCTGTCACTTGGAGTTGTTCTCCGACCTCCACATCAGTGCTGTGGCCAGTGGGCACATGTACACATATGAGGCCACATCTGCAATGATAAACATAATTTTTAACAAGAAGTACAGGAGACCAGATGATTTTTGCATTTATTTTATGATATCTAACAGCCTTCTTCCAAGAGCCATGAGAAGTGTGGCAGTGATGCCAAAAGAGACTCACAGGATTGCGGAAGGAAAAAAGACCTTTTCTTTCCCTTTCATTCCCACCACCCAGTGTGCATAAGTGTTCATACACACAGACAGCTATAGAGATACCGATACACATAAACACACACAAACAGACATACACACAAATAGACACAGACGTACATATACAAACACAAATACAGAGACAAGAATACACAGGCACACATAAGACACACAGACACACAAAAGAACACACATAGAGAATATAAAAGAATACTCGCAGACATACACAGATACACACATACAAACACACACCATGTGAACTGGTCAAACAGGTAAGCTATAAAACAAAATGACCTTCAGGAGAAGGCTCTCGTCAGCAGCATACACATTAGCTAGCCTTAACCACAGCTTCCCTGTGGGAAGATATTTTTCCTTAGGTTGTCAACAAGTTTTGATTTCCCCTCCCACCCTCCTGGCATCTATTTAGAAAAGTTCCAACATGACATCACTGTCTCAGCATTGTGAAATAGCTCAGGGCAATTCAGGGAACATTCCCCACCTCTGCGTGAGTGGGCAGATGAGGCCACGCAGCTTTTCTCAGCAGGCTGTGCACTCTGGGTTAGAAAACCAGCAGCATCCCAGACTCTCACGACTCAAAGAAGTTTCCTCAAGATAAAGACATTTGCCCATCATATTTTTGGTGTGGTGTATATATGTGTTCTTATGACTTTGTGCATGTATGTTTGTTCAAATGAGCCTGCATATGTATATAGGGGCCAGAGGTCAACATCAAGAGGATCCTCAATCACTCTCCACCTTATTTTTTAAGTCAGAGTCTCTCACTGAATCTGGAGCTTCCCTATTCAGCTAAACTGGCAGGCCAATGAGCTCCAGGGATTCCCCATGTTTTAACCTCCCCATCACTGGGTATACAGAGGCTTGCTACAATGGCTGCCTTTTTTTGCATAGGCACTGAAGATTTGAATTCAGATCATGTTTTCATGGCAAATACTTTATCAACTGAACCAACTTTCCAGCTCCCCTTGAGAAGAGCTTTGATGAATGAAACCTGCCATGTCTTTCATAGAAGTCTGTAAATACATTACAGCTCTATCTGCATTTACTGATTGAATTAATACATTCAAAAAGGCTCACACATGTACACTCAAAAGAAAGACAACATTCCTTCTCTATGAAAACAGAGCGGATTTGTGAAGGACAGTCAAGGTTGGTGGCAGGATCAGGGATGCTCCCTGCTGATTAGGCAAAGAAAGGTGAGAAGGGAACTTGGTCTCGGAGGATCAAAAGGCCAGAAGCTATTCAGGGGCGTGGACAGGGAAGAGGAAAATGGAAATGACAGTCCAACTGGAGGGAAGGTTACTAGTTAGCGCGAAAACACCTTTTCTAAATACTCACGCAAGGGAATGATGAGATGCTTCCTGTGTTGGTGAATTTTGCTGAATTTTACCTATCAACTTGACATCACCTACATTTACCTGGGAAGAAAGCATTAATGAGGAGTAATCCCGATCAGATTAGCCTTTGGTATGTCTGTGGATACGGTTATCTTTATTGCTAATTGATGTATGAAGACCCAGCCCACTGTGAGCAGAATCAACCCCTAGATTGATTCTGCCACATAAGGGCAAAGCTGGATGAGCAAGTAAGCAAGGATGCATTTGTTTCCCTGCTTTTGCCTGTGGGTGTGATGTGCAGCTTCTTGAATTCCTGACTTGATTTTCCTTAAATGATGGATTATAACCTGGGGTTGTAATCCAAAATAGATCCCTTCCTTAATAAAAAAAATACTTTTTGTCAGGTTATTTGTGACTGCAACAGAAATGATGCTAGAACGGTCCATGTTCATAAAGAACCCCAGTCTAATATGGGAGATAAACACAGAAACGCACAGGCTAGAATATAGTGGGATAAATGTGAGGATAAGGACACAGTATTTTATGTGCTCATAGATATGGGTCATTTAACCCCTTCTGCACTTGAGTAAGGAAAGGAGTCCTATAGAGGTTATCCATGCAGAGGAGCTGTGACGGTATTCCTGACAGAGACTTGCATGTATATGAGACTGTATGAGAAATTATGCATATTAGTCAAGGGTCTATAAAGGAAACAGAGTGGATAGAATGAACATACACATTGTAAAGAGAATTCATCATACCAACTTACATTATAAGGGCTCATCTGCATGCTAGAGAGGCTGAGGACCCAGGGCATGCTCAGTCTGCAGGTCCAGATGCTTCACTAATTACAGTTCAGTGTTAAAGGCCTGGAGGATTCTGGGAGGGCTGCTGCTCTTCAGTTCATGTTGGAAGGTCGAAGAGGCTTGGTTCTGATGTCACCAAGGATGACAAGATCAGTGGCAGCTGCAAAGGAGATGCGTTCACCAGTAGGGAGAGAAGGAAGGCTAGCAGCAGTGCTTTTACCTCAGAATTATTCTTCTTCTTCTTCTTCTTCTTCTTCTTCTTCTTCTTCTTCTTCTTCTTCTTCTTCTTCTTCTTCTTCTTCTTCTTCTTCTTCTTCTTCTTCTTCTTCTTCTTCTTCCTGCAACAAGGCTTTATTTATTTACTTTATTGTTTTTATTGAGCTATACATTTTTCTCCACTCCCCTCTCTTTCTTCCTTCTTCTTTTACACACTCTTCTGTTACCACCACACTCCCAATTTACTCAGGAGATCTTGTCTTTTTATCCTTCCTATGTAGATCCATGTATGTCTCTCTTAGAGTCCTCTTTGTTTTCTACGTTCTCTGGGATTGTCGGATGTAGGCTGGTTTTTCTTTGCTTTAGGTCTAAAAGCCACTTATAAGTGAGTACATATTTGTCTTTCTGGGTCTCAGTTACCTCACTCAATATGTTTTTTCTAGATCCACCCATTTGCATTTAAATTTCAAGATGTCATTTTTTCCTGTGTAGTACTCCATTGTGTAAATATAATTATTATAATTATTTATAAGTATAATATATGTGTACTATGATTTATTTATCCATTCTTCAATTGAAAGACATCTAGGTTGTTTCCAGATTCTAGCTATTACGAATAATGCTGCTATGAACATAGCTGAGCACATGACATTGTGATATGATTGAGCATATTTTGGATATATACCCGAAAGTGGTATTGCTGGGTCTTGAGGTAGAGTGTTTTCTAATTTTCTGAGAAATGACCATACTGATTTCCAAAGTGGCTGTACAAGTTTGCACTCCCACAAGCAATGGAGGAGCATTCCCCTTACCCCACATCCTATCCAGCATAAGATGTCATCAGTGTTTATCTTGGGCATTCTGACAGGTGTAAGATGGAATCTCGGAGTTGTTTTGATTTGCCTTTCTCCGAAAGCTTAGGATGTTGAGCATTTCCTTAAGTGTCTTTCAGCCTTTTGAGATTTATCTGTTGAGAGTTCTCTGTTTAGGTCTGTTTCCCCCAGCCCCTTTTAAATTGGATTATTTGTTCTTTGTATATTTTGAAGATCAGTCCTCTGTCTGATGTGGAGTTGGTGAAGATCTTTTCCCAATCCGTAGGCTACCGTTATGTCTTGTTGACTGTGTTCTTTGATTTACAGAAGCTTCTCAGTTTCAAGAGGTCCCATTTATTAACTGTTCATCTCAATGTAGAAAAATGCAAATAGATCCATATCTATCACCATGCACAAAACTCAAGTCCAAGTGGCTCAAAGACCTCAACATAAAACCAACCACACTGAACTTCACAGAACAGAAGGTGGGAAGTACAGTTAAATGCACTGGCACAGGAGACCACTTCCTAAATATAATCCCAGTATCACAGATACCTCAAACTTCTTTAAATGTGCGTCACTACTTAGAGAGTCTTGTCCTTTCAATTTATCCTTAGAGAAAACACTATCATGGCCATCAGAGGCCACTTAGTTGTTGAAATAAGAGCGGCGGGCTGCGTCCCCGGCACCCGGCCGCCCACACTGCTAGCTCTATGCCCCGAAATAATTACATGGAAACTGTATTCTTTTAAACACCGCTTGGCCCATTATATCTAGCCTTTTCTCGGCTAACTCTCTCACCTGGACTAGCCCATTTTTTATAATCTGTGTAGCCCACGAGCTGGCTTACCAGGAATGATCTTAACCTGCGTCTGCCTGGAGTGGAAGAATCATGGCGACTCACTGATTCAGCTTCTTTCTCCCAGCATTCTGTTCTGTTTTCTCTGCCTACCTAAGGGTTGGCCTATCAAATGGGTCTAGGCAGTTTCTTTATTAATAAGAAATCACTCCCACATCACTTAGTCAATCCTAGATCAAACTGAGTTGGCAATCAAGATTAATCATCACATTGGGTTTGCCATTGTAAGCAATGAATACATATCAAAGTCAATTGGGGAACTTACACTCTAGGCTATCACAGACTAAGTGACATAGAATCTATTTTCCAGGGGATAGCTATGTATGTCATATAAAGGAAGAAAATAAGTAGGTCCCCCGAAGACATGGGGAGACCGCCAGAACAGTCCAGCCTTGTGTGCCAAAGATCTGGGAGAAAAGTGGAGCTCAATATCAGATTCCTTTCTTCTTTAAAAAATATTGTTAGTGTTGCTGTGGAGGCTGCACACTGCCCACAGTGTGCGTGTGCAGCTCAGCGGACAACTTTGTGGACTTGCTTTTCTCCCCCTCCTTTTTGTGGGTCCTGGGGATTGAACTCAGGTCTTCAGGCTTGCCTGGCAAGTGCTTTTACCTATTGAACCATCTTGCCAGTCCTTGATCCTTTGTTTATATTTACTGATTTGAAAATAGAAATGGGGCTGCAAGGTTGAGATTAAAGATATGGATCACAGGTAAAGAAGACAAAAATAAATTAGACTTCTGAGAGGTAAACTCAGAAGACCAGAGGGAGAGATTCTTGGAGAACAAGTTTGGACTGCCATCTGGCTTTCACCACCAGGAACTGACTAATTTCTAGCGTGTGTGGACCAACATAAGAACACTATGGAGCCATACAGAACATTCTGTGAGGCCACATTGCTGCAGGATTGGTAGAAAATATTTGTGTTTGAGGACAAGGCAACCACAAAACTGAGGCTTTAATTGAAACCCCTAAATGACAGGACTAAATTTAGAAAAAAAAACATGTGAAGTTGGTCAGCTCTTACAAACAAACAAACAAACGAACAAAATTGAGTTTTGAGTTATTTTAATTACTATTTAGATAAGGTGACTTCTTTGCTTCAATCACCCAACAGAAGAAAACTAAGATCATTATGGGAGAACATAAGCTTACAAAGTCCTCTAAAGTTTACTAACAGCCGGCAGGCTGTCAGACATCTTGAAATATGCTAGAGGGGTTGTGGGGAGGAGAAAGGGAATATGGTTCAGTGGGCAAAACACTTGCTGTGCAAATGTAAAGACCTGAGTTCAATCCATAACATTAAAATAAACAAGATGTACTAGTAAGTCTTTAATTCCTGTGTACCTACAGCTAGATGGTAGAATTCTAGATGCTTGGGGACCAACTGTCCTGGCACACAAACACAGCAGGGAACCCTAACTCAAACTAGATGGAAGGACTGACACTCTACCTAAGGTAGTCCTCAGACCACTACATACGCTCCAGATCTTCGCTCAATATATCAAAAACTGTAAGTGTCAAGATGAAATTACAGAGAGCTGGGATCTAAAGAAAAGTTAAGTGGAAAAATTAAATATCTAAAAATAATCAGCTCAAAACTTAGCACAAAAGCACACATGTCAGGACAATATTTTGAGAACTTTTGTAGTAGTTGAAAAATATCACAATGAAACACACACACACACACACACACACACACACACACACACACACACACACACCAAATTTGGAAAACACTGAAATGACTTAAAAGCTATATGACATATGGTGTAAAGTCCTAATATACTGTAAAGTGTGTAAGTGTAAATTGGGAAAAGGTGGGGGGGGGAGATGGCAGAGAGAGGGACAGAAGAGAGAGAAGAGAGAAAAAGAAGGGGTAGAGAAAATGAGTAGAAGAGGGAGAAAGGAAAACAGGACAGATGGAGGGGGAGGGAGGGGGAGGAGAAAAAAGGAAAAGTAGATAGAAATAAACCATGCCAAGAGTCAGGGAGCTCTCTGTGAGTTTGAGGCCAGCCTGGTCTACAGAGCGAGTTCCAGGACAGCTAGGACTACACAAAGAAATCCTGTCTTGAAAAACCAGAAAAAAAAAAAAGGCTAAAAAAAAAAAAGAAAGAAAGAAAGAAAAAAACACCCTAGACAATGGCAAAGAGATGCTTTAAAAGGCTCAGGTGTGGTATGTGTTTGTAATACCAGGACTTGGGAGGCAAAGGCAAAAGGATCAGGAATTCAAGATCAGGCTGAGCTACATGGCAAATTAAAGTCAATCTGAGTTACAGAAGACCTTGTGTTAAAAATCAAAGCAAACAAACAAAACCAAACAAAACAGCACACAGAGATGATATACAGAGAGAGCTAGAGAAGGAGGCCTAGAGGGGGAGAAAAGGGTTAGGGACAACGTATTCTTTGAGGGCACTCCCCAGTGATCTACCTCTTTGAGGGCACTCCACAGTGATCTACTTTCTCTTAGTGACTCATTTCTAAGTGTTACTTGAGTCTTTAGGGGCATTTCAGATATAAACTCTAAAGAAGAAAACAAAAGAAACAAACAAAAAACTAACAAAAAAACCCTATAAAACTAACAAAGTATATGGAAAAGGATGCAATCTATCAATAATTATTTTAAAGGTAAATGGATTAAACTCTCCCATTAAAAGACAGAATAAAAGGTTTCATTTTGTTTTTGTTTTTATTTATTTATTTTTTAACAAAGACTGTCTTTAAGAAACTCAGTTTAACTTTAAAGATAGTAACACAGCAATGGAAGAAGACCTCACTATCTCCCATTCCACAGTGGATGGTAAAGGGCTAATCATTTAAAGCCGCAGGTGAGCTGAAGGAAAACTGACCTGTCATAAATCTTAGGTCATAAATCTTATGCAGGAAGTTAGCATCCAGGAAGACACGCTAAGATCAACATGGAGGCCTCTGCCTCTGTTTATGTGCACAACTTTTTAGGCTTGATGGGCGGGGGATGATGCTTCTCCTACCTAAAAGCTCCCTCTTCTGCCCTATAAATCAGCAAATCTTTACTACCTGGGCATACTGTCTTCAGTCCCCTGGAGAAACTGCTGCCCTTTGCTGTTCTGATTGAAGGACAATTTGTTTTGTAGAGATCAGTTTCCTCTTCCCTTTATTAACGTGTCATCTTGATCAACCCCAACCTAACAGGTAGAATATCCATACAGAATTCAGAAAACAAACAAACAAAACAGATAACACCAAACAGACCCTACAAACATGTGAACCCTGTGCCCAAAGGCATATTCCCCATTCTTCCCAGGCATGCATGGTTTTCTGCCAGGACAGACTGCATGTTTGTAAACTTTTCAGCTTTTCTTATGTGATTAGTTTCTAGTCTCATTTCCCTGTGGCTGGAAATGATAATTGGTATGATGTCAATCTTCTTGAATCAAGATTTATATTGGGACCAATATGACCTGTAATGTCCCTAATGTCCAAGGCAATCTGTAGGTTGAGTGTATGTGTGTTTATGGTATGTGAGTGGGCACATATACCACAAAAAGTGTAGAGGATAGATTTTAGAGTAGACTCTCTCCTTCCACTATGGGTTTTGGGGAGCGAACTCAGATCATCAGGCTTTCTGGCAAACATTTTTATCAACTGAGCCATCCTGTCAGCTCAGGTCAATCAGTGTTTGACAAATGTACCAAAGACAGTTAGTACTGAAAGAACAGAGTCTTCAATAAATATGGATTTTCAGATATAAAAAGATGAATTTGGACCATCATATAAAAAAAGTCAACTCAAAGTAGTTTACAACTCAAGGTAGTTTATCTGTCACAGGGTCCTCTCCAGTCTCATTTCCTCTTGGGGAAATGGCCTCGCCAAAGCAGTTGGATGATCACTGTTTTTCTTCATCCAGTCTCTTATAATGAGGGCGGAGGCAATGATGTAACCGAGGGTGCTCCAAGCATTTAGCCAAGTCGTGGGTTAAAGTTACCTCCTGCCCTCTCCCTGAAGTTCCTCCAGGATCGGGTGTCCAGGCTTCCTGTCTTAGATGGTGAAGGTTGGCTGCCAGGCAGCTGTGAACCACCTACTGCCACATTCCACCTCCATGAGGGGGGTGGGTGAAGTGATAGATGTTGGACGGGCCAGATTCTGTGAGTTCTATGAGCACTCGTCTATAGTTTCATGTCTAAGGCCCTTTGGAGTCTCTGCAATGAACGATGGTGTCCTGACTACAGCGAGAGCCTCAGACTGCTTTGGCATATAGAATGTTTCTCAGGCACATAGGATTTTTTTATTGAAAGTGGCATCCCAGAGCACATTCCAGCTTAAGCAAGTTTCCTTTCCATATCTAGTCCTTGGGAAGATGTTGTTACTTCCTTTATAGATTTGGTCCCCGTCACCCAAAAGCTTGACTTTTTTGGAAAGAAAAGAGTGCTACTATAGATTTAATTTTTATAACTTTTAAAATTCTTTCTGTAAAATCAGATCTCTATATCAAGTGACTATGTGGATTCTGGAACATTCAAAGAAGGCCACAAGTGCTGAGTTCCCTGTCAGAGTAGAGACAAGGCAGGTATAGCAGGCTGTAAGGCTCAGAGCCAGAGGGAAGAGCAAGGGCTCCAGAAGGCTGAGAGAAAGCTAATTCCACCTTTTAGTTGGGTTCCTTATCTCTTTGATCTCACTAGAATGAGAGTCTCTCCTGGATGGAGGTGGGTGGTCCTTGGACTTCCCACAGGGCAGGGATCCTGATTGATCTTTGGGCTGACGAGGGAGGGGGACTTGATTGGGGGAGGAGGAGGGAAATGGGAGGCAGTGGCAGGGAAGAGACAGAAATCTTTAATAAATAAATAAATAAATAAAAAGAATGAGAGTCTCTGCTCTGGAATATGTAAGACTGGGGATGTATTTTGTTTGGCTGAGTACCTGCCTTGTATGCATGGAGTCCCCAGCATTGCATAAATACTGCTTGGTGATCTATGCCAGTTAACTCAACACCCAGGGAAGTGAAGGCAGGAGAATCAAAACTTTAAGGTTGTTCTTGGCTGTATAATTTGAGGACAGCCTAAAATACATGAGACCTTGTCCAGAAAAAGCAAACAACAAGAACAGCTTTCCCAAACCAAAGCTCATGTATACCATGTTCTCAGTTAGGAAGACTTTGTCCATCAGGCAACGGTGGGTCATGCTCAAACACGTCGTTAATTTACAGGGCCTGGAAGAGTGTGCTTTTGCCACATGGTGGGTACAAGCAGGGATGCTACTCAATATCTTACAGTGCTCAAGTCAGCCCACGGCAGAGAATGGATCATGGTGCCAGAGCTCCATTGGTAGACCGCTTACACCGTGAAATCCTGGATTGGATCCCCAACACCATGTACGCTGGCTGTGTCTGTGCTCCTCTGTAACTCCAGCATTTGGGATGTGGAGGATCAAAGGTTCAAAGTCATCCTCATCTACAGAGAAAGGTCAAGGCCATGCTGGGCTACATACATGAAACCCTGCCTTTAAAATCACGACAACGAATGCCAGGATATGAGACTAGCAGCCTCCACCATGTGTGACTACGTGAGGTGGGCTGCTGCCTTTGTGCTGGGCTGTGATGCTCTGGTTAGCCTTCTCCCGGCTGAGACCTTTTGATAAACTTCGGTGCTTTCTCAGTGAGCTCCTTTTCTCCCGGTGCACTGTAGATCTCTTCCCCTGCAGACCTCACAGTCACCACCCCTTTCTCCATTTCTGATCACAGAACAAACTTCCAGGAAAGTGGAAAGTGACAGGCATTCATTTCCACTTCCAGACTCGCTGGACTAGGTCATCTGTAGCAGAGGCAGACACTGCTGTTACAATTCTACGTTGCCCCTTCTGTTCTGCCGATATCCTCATTTTATTTAGGGTTTTATGGAATCCCTTTATTTTCAAGGAAGAATACTCAAGCTTGGTCTAAAGGTGACTGTTATCCAAACTTTAGGCAAGACAATGTACCAGAAAGTTTGGATTTTTTTTTTCTGCTAAAAATACAAGTGCGCAAAGAGGAACCCTTGGAGCAGCACAAGCTCCCCGATCAGGAACTGGCCAGGTAAGGATGTTGTATTAGTTACTTTTCTCGCTGCTGTGACAAAATGCCTGAGAAAAGCAATTCCTCCCTCCTACGTAAGAGAGGACTCATTCTGCTACAGTTTGATGATATTATGGCCGGGAAGGCATGGAGGCAGGAGCATAGGGCAGCTGGTCATGTAGCAATTGCAGTCAGGAAGCAGAGAGAGATGGGTGCTGGTGTTCAGCTCGTTTCCTCCTTTTTATACATTCTGGGACCCCATCTCGTGGAATGACAATACATCATTCTCACCCAAATAATCCCAACCTGGAAACTCCCTCACTGACATCCCAGAGACTCCTCTTTCCCGTTATTCTAGATGCTGTCAAGTTGACAGTCAATATCAACTGTTACAGGTGTGATGCGGAGCAGTGACAGCTTGAAGCAAGATGGACCAAATTCCAGTGTTCATGCTGAACCATGGAAAAGTCAGGCTGCTTAAGGAAGAGCAGAAAACACCTTGCAACTTCCAAAAACTGCGTTGAAGTCACGAGTACAGTACTGCCTGTGATTCCAGTCCGTCGTTTGCTAGTCTTGTGTGTATATGAAGACTGATGTGTGTGCAAGTGCCTGCGGGAGCCAAAGGTCAGTCTTGGGTGTTGTTCCTTGGTGCCATCTACCCTACCTTGCTTTTGCTTTAAAAACAAGCAAGAAACAAAACAAAGCAATACAAAAAGGCCCCCCCCAAAAAAACCCTCAAAACTTAGTTTTAATTATTTAATGGGAAGACACACAAACCATAGAATTCATTCTCCCTTTCCACTCCGTGGCTCCCAGGGACTGAACTCAGGGTGTCAGGCTTAGGCACAAGCATTTTTGACCATTGAGACTCCTTGCCATTTTCTTATATTTTAAGAAAGGTTCTTCCACAGAACCTGGAACTCACAGGCTAGCCTAGGCTAGGATATCTTCCCAGGGGCTCCAGAAATCCTCCTGTTCCCACCTTGGTATTGACAATTGCATGCTACCATGCTGAGCTGGGGCTGGAGGACTGGACGAGCGTCCTCATGTTTTCACTTCCACCTGAGCCATGTCCCCGCCTCTTCTTCGTCTTTTTCTTTCCTAATAAATGTGCAAACCCCACCTACTTGCTGTCATTTGTTGGTTGTGATTAGAGAGAGGATCTCCTGCAGCCCAGACTGTAGCCAGTGCTAGGGCTTCCTGTGAACTCCTGGTCTCCCTGCCTCGGCTGTCTAAGTACCTCCATTATAGGCAGGTACCACTGCTCCTGGCTGTGAGGCAAGTAGCTATGCTGCACACACGCTCCGTCATCCCCATGACGACAGAGCCCCTCCAGAGAGGCCTTTCTCCACCCATCTCGCTAGAGAAGTTTCCCTGCTATTGTTTCTTTCCTGTTGCCTATATTTTGGCCTTTTTAAATTTATTTTCTTATGAGTATTAAGGCATGCTGAAGCCTTTCCCACCCTAACCTGTCTCTCAAACAAATCAGGGCTAGAGAGATGGGCTCAGTGGGTAAGGGTGCTTGCAGTGCAAGTCTGATGACCCGAGTTTGATTCCTGGAACCTACAGATGGTGAAAGGAGAGAGTCCACTCCTCCAACTTGTCCTCTGACCTCCACACTTGTGCATGTACATACATGCTCTCATACACACACGCACACATGCACGCATGACACGCACACATATAATAATAGACAATATTGAAAAAATTGAATCATGCTTCAGATTTCCCTCAGCCCATCTTTCAAGTGCTTCTTGAATTTCATCCTAATTTTCTCAAGAAGTTACTGCGAAGTTCTGCCTGTACTGACCGTCTCCTCCTCCCTTCATCCTACTTGCTCTGAGATCTCCATGACCTAGATTCCACACTGATGACTCCCTTGGTACTTGCCAAGGTCATCAAGATCTCCCCCGTCTCTGTACAGAGAGCTGGTCAGTTCTGATCTCATTGCCATTGGCACAGTTACCTTGCTACTTGTGTTGACAGCCTTGCTTTCTGTTGGCAAACACAGCGCTAACTGTGGGAGCTCCTCCCACCTCTCTGGCTCACTTTCAGTCTCTTCTGATGCACTAGAAGGTTCTCTGCCAGCTGCCCCAGCTCTCGCCTTGACTCAACCCTGGTGACTCATATGCAAAGTTCAGCAGCCAGCCACTCACGGGCCACACACTCCCAGCCTTCTGCCTCTCACCCAGAACTGCCTTGTTTTTAAGTGTCTCCACTCGTATGCCCTTGGAAACTCCATGCGACCCTCTCTTGGGAGCTTCAACTTTAACATAGCCACACTACAGTAAACTATTTCCTAACGACCTAGCAGTCAACACTTTTATCGTTTACCTAGCTGCCCGAGCCGGATGTCTAAGATCCTTCTAGAAGTTCTCCCTCACACTTCTGCAGTCTCTGAGCTCTGAGTGACATTGCTTCATTTCTCTTCTTTCCCTGAAGAGGAAATGGGTCTTTGAGGAGAAAACTACTGCCACCACTTTTCCAGACAGAGTAATCCCTTACTGCGTTCTAAAACTTAGCCTGCTACACACAGATAAGCACGGCTCTCACCTCTCACCAGAGAAGCGTCTCTTTCCTGCAGATGGAGACCACCGCAGAAAGCCAGAGGGAAATGCAGAGAGCAACTGATGGTGGGGAGCGCAGCCCAGCTGATGCGCCTACAATAGTTAAGGCTCAAGAAACATCAGGGAACAGGGATGGGAAAAATCATAAAATCCAGAGCACTAAGAGGTCTCCCGTAAGATCATGTCTTTCTGAGTGGACAGGAAAGCGACACTCACGATACCTCAGCAATATGGCTGCCCAAATAAGACCTAACAAGGTCATTAAATATTCGACATCAGCAATAAATATGCTAATGTCGAAGGGGTAGATCTCATGAAGACAGAGACAAAGATCCACAAGCGACTGGGGGCTGTTCAGAAGAGGAGAATTAGTTTTTCCCAGGGAAGAGACCCCTAATTGGTCATCCAGTGCCCCGGGTCTGTCTTAAAATAATATACACACAAGGAGCACTAAACAGACTCAGCAGGTTGTGTTTCTATATTTATGAAATTGTATATATATGCAATTATATATGTATATATACATGTATACAATCAAGGAATAAAGAGGATGTGCATTTGAAAGTATGAGGAAGAGCATGGGAACTGAAGGGAGCAAAGGGAAGGAGAGAAGTGATGTTATTATATTTTAATAACAAAGCAATAGGGACTAGGGAAAAAGTTCAGATGGATAAAAGTGTGTGTTGTACAAGCATGAGGACCTGAGGATGACTCTCCAGCACCTATGTAAAAACATCGTTCATGGCTTTGTACGGGTGCACTTTAGCCCCAGGCAGATTCATAGGACAATGAAAAAAACGGGCCATATTTCTTGCCAAAATACAACAAAAAGGCTCTCTAACCCAGCTGTTAGTATTGTTCCCTTCCAAAACCTCTTGAGCTGGGCCTCCATAGTCCGCACTATTGCTGTGGAGACATAGTATGAGCAAAGGAACTCTTCTAAGAGGAAACATTTTGTTGGGAGTTTACTCAGAGTTGCAGAGGGTTAATCTGTTATTGTCATGGCAGGAAGAATGGCAGCATGGATGGTACTGGCAGGGCAGCTGAGAGCCACATCCTGATCCACAGGCAGAGAGAGAAACAGGGCCTGGTGCCAGCTTTTCAAATCTCAACGCTCACTCCCAGTGACTCACTTTCTCCAACAAGGCCACACCTACTTCCAAAAGACCACATCTTCTAATCTTTTCAAACAGTTCCAGCTCCTGGTGACGAATCATCCAACACCTGAGCCTATGAGAGTAAATCTTACTCAAACCGCTACAACAACAAAGGCAGCTTATCAAAGAAGATGCTTACTGAGGCCCAGGCTTCTGGATGGTTAGAAGTCCATGGTCACGGCAGGAAACATGGCAGCAGCAGGCAGGTATGGTGCTGGAGCAGTAGCTGAGATCTTAACTTCTGATCTGTAAGTTGGAGGCAGAGAGAGTTAACTGAAGATGGGATGGCTTTTAAAACCTCATAGCCCACCCTCAGTAATAAGGCCATACCTCTTAATCTTTCTCAAACAGTTCCACCGATTAGTACAAAGCATTGAAATATGTGAGCCTAAGGTTCTCATTTAAACCACCAAAACCAACCTGGTATAAATGTACAACCTTAGCTATGTGACCTTAATCATCTGAGAAAATCCCTAAGACTGGGGAGATGACTCAGACAGTAAAGTCACCACTGTGCAAGCATCAAGACCTGGATTCAGAGCCCCAGAATCCATGGACATCACGGTGGGCATCTGTAACCCCAGCACCGAGGGGGAGAACAGAGACAGATGGATCCCACGGACTTGCTGGTGAGCTAGTCTAGCCAAATCGATAAGCTTCAAGTTCAATGAGAGACCATGTTGCAATCTAATAGATAGATAGGTAGGTAGATAGATAGGTAAATAGATAAATGATGAGGTGGAGAGAAGATTGGAGAAGACACCTGACATCATCCACCCCTGGCCTCCACACACATCCACACAAACATGTGTAAACACACGCACGCACGCGCGCGCGCGCGCACACACTCAACATTGACAAGAGAAGTTGTGATCAACTGGAGCAGTTGAGCTTGGACAGGAGCAGAGCAGGGTTTTTAGGGATACAGGTGATGAACTTGAAAGGAATATGCAGAAGGTAGAGTGACTGCTGACTGACTTATGGGGTATATCTCCATGCCCTAAAGGGAGTGTGGGCAGCGTAGAGCACGGGAGACAGTTACCGTTTCCTTTTACTTGTGGTTCATGGAACAGGATCCCTCTAAGTGAAATTTAATAAACTGAACTTGGCCTTCCACATGGACCAATACTATAGAAAATTCCTATTAATGGAAGCCATTTATCCCTGGTAGCCTTATTTCTCTTCTTGGAAATGAAGTTAAGGACTCTTAGAAACCTTCAGAATTGGGGTGCATAAGCTTTGTTTTGCACAGTCATCAAAGTCGAACAAGATTTTGGTCTTTGTTTAGGAATGCATAAAGACGGGAATTCTATCTTTCCAACTAGGCAGCAAAACATATTTCCTTTTCTGTGATTTCCCTTAGAAGAAAATGACATTTGCCTATACAGTTCTATTTCCCCCCTTTGGTTTTTAATTATAAAAAGCTTCTAGCCGCTGATTTATTATACAGGGAACAAATTGTGTCTTTGAGACCCGCTGCACGGTAATTACTTGAGTTAGCACAGCGGATACCTGTGCGGGGGCCAGCAGTCAATTTTGACTCAGAATAGATAATACATGGACTGCTATTAAGTTTAATGTAGATTAATGTGACTTGCTTCCCTTTGCATGTATGTATGCAGGTACCAATAATTAAGATTAATTTCTGTTGGGTAGAATGGCCTTCACTGCGCATGGTGCCGGAAAATGCTTCTTTAATAGCTGTTAATTGGATATATTTGCTTTGATGGTGAAATCCTGATTAGTCTTGTTACCCTGAAAACCGCCATTGTGCTCCCCCGATCTGCCCCACCCATCTTGAGGGGAAGGAGATTGACAGTGGTAGAGTGGGAGCTCCGAGGTGATGGAGTCTTTTAGCCTGGTATCCAAGTCCAGGCCATGCCATTTGTTTCCCAGAGAGCTTGCGACAGCTGCTCCCACCTCCTGAGGACCTACTATGTGCCAGGTACCCTCTTTCCATGTTCATGTTTTGCATTTGTCTGTATATGTGTGTAATATATGGTTTGCATGTATGCATGCTCATGTGTGTGTGTGTTTGTTTATTCCCTTCAGCCCGGGTCTCTCACCGAACCTGAGGCTAGAAAGTCCCCATGAGCCTCCCTGTATCTGTCTCCCACAGCTCTGTTGTTACAGGCATAAGCATATACATGGCTTTGCCTGCCTTTTACATGGGATCTGGACATCCTCGTATTTGCTCAGCAAGCTCTCTTCCAGTGAGCCACATCCTCAGCCCCATTCTTGTTTATTTATTTTGTGTATGCATGTGTGTATGCATGTGTGTGTGCATGTGCATGACCATGTGTGTGGAAGTCAGATGTCAACCTCTGGTACTGTTCTTCAGAACGCTGCCCACTTTGCTTTTTGAGACAAGATCTTCCTCTGGTCTGGAAATGGATAATCCTGTTGAACTAATGATCAGAGAACCCAGGACCTTTCTGTATCTACCTCTCCAACACTGGAATCACAAGCGTGCATCACCATGCCCAGTTTTAAAAACATCTATTATGTTTTGTTGATTTTGTGTGGGGTTTGTGTGTGTCACAGTGAGTGTTTGGGAGTCAGAGGACAATTTGCCATTGCTGGTTCTCTACCTCCAACATGTGGGTACCAGAACTCCAGCACAGGTCACTGGGCTTTTTGGGTAAGGGCATTTACCTTCTCGACCATCTCACCAGCCTGAGACATTTTTGCAGAACTACTCCCTAGAGTAGATAATTTCTTTAATTTCATGTTGTAAAGAGTGAATATTTTGTCCAGAATGTTTGGGACCAGCTGCGGTTTCAGCTTTTAGACTTCTAATGTTTGGGTTGTTTTCATACCCTTAACAGAGCTGCTGGGGATAGGTATCAAGTCTAAACCTGAATGGTTCATGCTTGCGTGATACTTTGCACATACAGCCTGAAGGGAATTTCATACAGCTTGTTTAGTACATCTGGATTTTCACTGTGATCTGTCGCATGAAGTCAGGTGTGGAATTTTCCACTTGTGATATATCTTGGGGTGTTAAAGATTTCAGATTTGACAACATATTGGATTTAAAACTTCAGATTGAGGGGCTGGGCAGCTATGCTAGCATGCATAAAGCCCTGGGTTTTACCCCATAAACTGGGCATGATGGCACATATCTGAAATCCAAGAACTTGGTATGTGGAGGCAGGGAGATTAGGCATTCAAAGTTATCTCCAGTTCAGAGTGAGTTTGAGACCAGCCTATATGAGACCCTGTCTCAAAAAAAAAGAATTTTCAGATTAAAAATGGTTAGTCAATATGGATACTCTTTTTTTTATCAGTGTGTGTGTGTGTGTGTGAGTGTGTGTATGAGCCCCAGTGGAACTCAGAGGACAACCTTGGGTGATAGCCCTCGCCTTCCAACCGTGTTTACAACAGGCTATCTCGGTTGTTTCTCCAAGGCACTCAACAGGCTGGATGGCCCACACACTTCTGGGGGTCAGCCTGTCCTCTGGTTCCCATCTCCTCAGAGGAGCGAGGGTATTATGAACACACAAGCTTCCCTGTCCAGCTTTATATGAGCCTGGGGGATTCCAACTCAGGTCCTCAGGAGTGTGTAGTAAGCACTTTCCTCCAGGGGCCTCTCCCCTGCTCCTGTGTAGGACTCTTGTAAAAGGCAAAACCAGGCTAGGCGGTGGCAGCGGACTTCTTCAAGGCAGATCTCTGTGAGTTCAAGGCCAGCCTTGTCTACAGAGGACAGTCAGGACTGCCATACAGAGAAACCCTGTCTCTAAAAACAAAACAAAACAAAATAAAACAAAACAAAACAAAACAAAAAAACAGGGGAAAAAAAAGGGAATGGAAAACAGACCTGAAACACTAACTCTAGTATGTTTAGTATGTCAACTGGCTTGTATTCACATGTCCCGTTGCAAAGGGAACACTGAGAGATCCACACTAGGAGGGCTAATCCCAAGATGAGGTTGTGTGTCTCTGTTTTTCTCTGCTGCTGAAGTCTTTGGAAGACTCAAGGAATGATTTAGGGTGCTCAGATGGCTCAGCTGTTCTTATGGGCCTCTATGCAAACCTGTGTGCTCACTGCCCGGGAGAGCAGGAGAGTTAGCTGTCTTCCATCTGGGGCTGGATAGATGCCTCTGTAGGTAAAATGCTTGTTTTGCAAGTAACAGGACTTGGCTTTGATCCTCAGAACTTTCACAAAAGGCTGAATTTGGCGGCATGTGCTTATAAGCTCAGGCTTGAGGAGGCAGAGGCAGACACATCGCTGAGGCTCACTTGCCAACCAGCCTGATCAGCTTGGTAAGTGAGAAACTTTCTCAAAAACTCAGTGACTGGCTCCCGAGGAACAGGCTCCAAGGTTGACTCTGGCTGCTCAAGCATGCACACACACATGTGTAACCAAATCACATACATACAAATACAAAGCAAGTTTATCATTGATGTTTACGTAGCAGATCAGTAGGGGGATAAGTTGGGTAAAAATGATCTAACCTGAAGGTCTCTGATCTGGCCTATATTTGTTCTGGAACACTGTATCGCTTTACTTGGGGACAAAGAGTAAGAAGGCTTCAAACTCTAGCAAATCTTTGAGAATATATTACCACTCCATTAGAAGTAGCTCTGTTGAGACCTGACCAGACAGGAGGAGAGCGAGGGTTTCAGACCTCAGGCTACATGAGGTTGATCTCACTATTGTGAGATGGCCGTGCTCATTCTTCACACCCATTGATCCAGGTGGGACCTTGGGGTGGAAAGTTCTCAGCTGGCCTTGGATTGAGTATGGCCGCAGCACCTTCTTGGTCAAGGGTGCAGTTATGACTGACTTGGGAGAAGGAGATGAGGGTTTTGAGAAAGAGAGGTACTGGATTTAATTGTCCTTCAGAGAAGACATTTATTCACCCCAACAGGCAGGCAGCATGGCATGATGGGACTTGCAGGAAGAAACTTTAGTCTCACGAGACAAAGCAAACTTTCTACTCTTGTTTCCGAGGGAAGGGGGGGGGCTTTTATCAAGAAGAAGCAGGCTTAGTTAGTATGAGATGTATGTTATGTGACCAAGACAGAGGAGCAGGACATATATGACCTGGGCTGTTTGGAAGGGGTCACTTTTTCTGGGTCTTCATCAATGTATGAGCTATGCAATGTAACAGCAAGTCGGGCTGCCTCCAGCCTCTGGATGACGGGGACTATGTATGTCTCCACATTGCTCAGAGTCTCTCTGCTTAGAGTCTGGTTACTTAGATACCCTGGGTTCCTCACCAGAGACCCTTACTGACAAACCACTTCCCCCAACCCCACCATGAAAGAAAACAAAGGTCTTTATTGAGAAGCTCAAGCTTGGTCAGCAGCCCAACACTCCCACACAACAGATGGAGGAAAAGTGGCTCTGATCTCAGGGGAAGATGAGACCAACTACTCTTTATATGTGTGGGTGTGGAGGGATATATGAGTGGTTTGTGTGTGTGTGTGTGTGTGTGTGTGCGCGCACGTGTGCATGTGTATGCCATGTGTGTGCAGCTTCCTATGGAAGCAAGAAGAGGGCATTGGGTCCCTTGAGATGAATTTTAGGTGGTTGTGAGTCTCCTGAAGTGGGTGTTGGAAAGAGAACTTGGATCTTCTAGAAAAGCAGCAAGTGAGCAGCACTGAGCCACTCCTCCAGCCTCACAATGCTACTCTGAGACACTGGATTCAGGTTTGTACACAGACAAGGAAATGTTAACAGGGTAGCATCATGTATTGTCTTGGAAGGAAACTTGGAAGACTGGACCTGAGTGAAGCACAGAGGTTGAACCTCAGAATTACATGGTCACAGAATTGATCATTTGTCAGTGTGAGCTCCAGGCATGACTTCTCTGCCTCAAACAACCTGGTAAGACCATAACAGTTTTGTTTAGCCATTGGGAGCACCCAGAATCCAACTGGGAGTGTTGAATTCTATCTCTGAGTAAATATTAGGGACAATGATGGACCATGTCATGTTGTCAGGAGCTGGTGCATATGGGAGCCTGGCCACACATGGCTTACATTATAACTTCCACTTGTGGCTTGCTCTGGTGACTGAGCATGCCAAAAGATGGTAACAGCTTCAAAAGATGCCTCTTGACTGGGCTCATTTTGTTGTCTAGGTCTTACCTGAACTTCTAGGCTAGATTGGCATTCTTCTCTGATGGATATGTTTGAGATGGAAGGGTGGCTAGATAGAGGGGCACGCAGATGGAGGGAAAATGGATAGTGGTGTGTTTACCTTTCCCTGGTATTCACCCCAAATGGGGCAAAGAGCAATCCCACTAAAGGCTAGCTTAAGGAACTAGCAATTTTACTGTGCTTTCTTCTAAGTCCCGGCACGGATGCGGGACTACCTACAGAAGCATGAGTGGCCCCCAAATAGCTGCATCATTACAAAGGCCTACACTCCATGGATGGTGACCTAATGGAACCTGCACACTGAAATCTCCACCCCCTTCTATCAGCCTTTCAGTTCCCGTATGTTTTAGAATCTCCCAAGATCATTTGCAGCTAGGATGGAGGTCTGGACTCCATGGTGAGACCCCCGTGGCCCTCAATTCCCTGTTTCTACTAGGGAACGTTCTCAACTGTATTACTATTACCATAGACTTAGCTCTCACTATTGCTCTCCTTGATTAGATGTTATGGCTAGCAGGCTAAACTAGTCTCTACTCAAAATGGCAGTAGGAGGATCATGTAATGTCTGGAGGCTGCAAAATATGGCAAGACAGAGGAGGACAGAAAAGGAGAAATGATTGACAGAAACAGAAGTCTGTGATGTAAAGTCTATGATGTCGAACAAACAACAAACAAAAACCCCTCATGACCTCAGTCCAAGCTAACACAGAAAAACCCCTCAAAGCCAATCTTGTCACATCTCATGGTCTTGGAGGCCAGTCCTGCGATGAACAGGCTCCAAGAAGGTGGTTTTTAACACAATTAAAGGGAACATTTCTTTTGATTCTATTAAATTATTATATGGAACATGAGGTAGTTATAGGTTGGAATTATGACTGGGGCTAATGTGTGGCATTTACCCGGGGTTGGCTTAGCAGGAAATTGGTCATTAGAACACTGTTCAGTGAGAGACACAGCTCCTGTGACAGCCAGAGACCCTGGTTACTGAGAATTGCCCGGCAGGCAGGTGGGCAAAGCAGCTGCTCTGCTGATCAGTGGTTGACTTGGAGACCCCTCAGGTTTGCTTTGATTCCCGGTCTACATGTTTCTAGAACCCAAGATTCTAGCAAGGAGATGAATCCCGGAATGGCAGAGTCCTTCATAGAGTCTTCTAGGTGACTGAAGTAGGTATGGCGCACATTTATGAAGTGGAGTTGGGGAGGAAAGAAGCGGAGAAGGAACAAGCACTGCCTTTGAAGACCTGTGCCTGAGTCTATGTTGTCTATGCAATCCTTGCATTACCCTGCGAGGCAGATGCAGCTGGCTTCAGTCTTACAGACAAAGCAGCAGAGGCTCAGAGAGGCTAAGAGGCCCGTCTAAGAAAGCACAGATAGGACCGAAGCTTTTAAAGATCTACCCCACATCCTTTATACATGTCCTTTGTGCCTTAGGTCAGTATTTCTTAGGGTGCCACTATCTGCTAAACACAGCTCTGATGTGAGGAGTAAGCCAGCTCAGCTGGTAAAATTACTGATGTTAGGACATGAAGACCAGAGTTTGTATCCCCAGCACTCGTAAAAGTGAAGTTCAAGGATACATATCAGCAACCCCTCCCCTGGGCGGGTGGAGGCAATTGGATCCCCGGAGCTCACTGGCCATTGGGTCTAGTGGATGAGTGAATCGGAGTAAAGGTCTAAATGGCCATTTCCAGGTCTAGTTAAGCATAGAATGAATACAACTTCTCTTAGCTGCTTTCTCAACCAATAAATCCACACATCTCTTTTATCATTTAATATATAGACTTTATGCAGTGTTTTGATTTGGAGGTCAGAAAACAGAATTCTTCCCTCATGACAAACTTCTATTTTTTAAAATCTCTGTGTGTGTGTGTGTGCATACGTGTGTGCATGTGTATGTGTATACAATGTGTTTATGTATTCGTGTGTGTGGGTGTTCATGTGTGTAACTATGGATATGCTCATGACAGGACACACATGTCCAGGTCAGGGGTCAACCTCAGATGCAGTTCTTGCCTTCCACCTTGTTAGATACAGATCTCATTTCGGTCAGCACTGTGTGCCCCAGGCTACCTGACCAGTGAGCTTCTGGAGCGTTCCCAGCTCTACCTCCCTTCCCAGTAGGAGCACTGGGATGGCAATTGCACACTCTTTCACCCAGCCTAATGTGGGTACTGGGGGTCCACACTAAGGTCCTCATGCCTCTGTGGCAAGTGCCTTTACCCACTAAACTATCTCCTCAGCTCAGGTTTTACTTTTGCTTGGCCTAAGCAAATTCATTCAAAAAAGAAAGAAAGGATAAGTGACCTTATCTCTAAGGTCTTTCAAGTTTTACATGAACTTTGTAACAACATAGTTTTATATTCATTATGTATTTATATTAATGTGTATTGTCTACCCACATGTGAATTTATGCTTATGCTAATATTGAAGCCAAAATCTACCTATCTGTATTACCGTCAGCAATTATTATATTACTAAGCAATAATCCATCACCGGAAAATAGTTTAAAACTCATGACAGGGTTGCATAACCTAGTGCTTTATAGAAACACATCTCTGTCCATTTGGTTCTTGGGTTTGAAATCACTGGTGCAACCCATTGAACACTCTGATATCTGATTACGAAAAATACTTTTTAAAGCCCATCCAGTGCAGTTTGTACTGCCCATATATCGTGAAGGTGACCAGTCCATCAGGGCCGCATGCGTAAAGAAAACTTACTCCCATTCCCAGCAGCCATCAGCTTCCAACAGAGCTGAGGGGAGGGTGGGAGCTTGTGCTCACCTCCCTCCCTAAGCTGGAGTCTTGTCATCCGCGGCCTCTGACTCTTTCTGCCTCCTCTTCAACGACACCAGAATCTTGGGGGGCGGCGGGAGAAGAGATGCAATATAAACATCCCCTGTGCCAAGCTGGGCTGGTAGAGAATGGAGAATGGACCTGGGTGGAACTGGGAGAGGGGCAGTAAATATGATCAAAACACATTGTACAAAATCCTCATTGAACTAGGAAAAATAAAAAAAAAACATTACTAATTAAAGTGATTATAAGATGGTATTCTATTTTAGAAACACTGATCTGTCGGTATTAGTGAGAAGTCTAAAAACATTGAAGAAACCCACTTGAGTTAGAGTAGAATTACCTGCATGTTTGTTTCCACAGTTTACGTGAGTGAGGCCACCCAATGGTCCATTTGGGTCTGATTTGCACACATTGTGTACAGCAATCTCAGGCAGGTTGTTCAATTTCTCTGAGCCTGTTTCCTCCTTGGGAATCTGAGGTAATACCAACCCTGTAGGCTTATTGAAGTGGAGAATTGTGCCAACATGCTGAACAACAGACTGGTGTTCCACAAATGGTTGTCACGATGCCACTCAGGTCCTTCATGCTCATCCATGTCTGAGGGCCAAGGGCATGACCAGTGCTTTCTCTCTTGGTTCCTTGTGCTTGCCCAGAGTGCAAAAAAGGGCATTTGCCCACCCTTCAGGTCAGGACAAGGTCAGCTTGACTGTAGAAGTCAGTGTCCTAGGCTGGGGAGATGGCTCAGTTGATAAAGTGCTTTTTTTTTTCTTCAGGCACAAGGACCTGAATTTGATCTCCAAAATCCAGCCACATAAAAAGGAAAAAGAGAAGAGGGTGTGGTGTGACATGCTTGTAATCCTGGCATAGGGCAGTGGAGACAGGTGGATACCTGGGTCTGGCATGGCCAACTTAGTGAGCTCCAGTGAGTGATCCCGTTACAAAGAACAGGGTGGACAGCCCCTGAGGAATGACAGGCTGAAGGTCACCTCTGGCTCTACATCATACACATACATGTGCCCACACCAACATGAATATGCACACATGCATGCAAACACACACACACACACACACACACACACACACACACACACACACACACACAGTGTCCAAACTGCAACCTCCTGAAAAGCCATTGCCGTTTGCTTTTGGCCATGTTCCCAGGGGGCGAGTGGATCCCTTGCTCCTCTGTAAACGAAGCTCATTGCCGCCCAGCTTCACCCTCTATGGCTGCAGCTCAGATTGCCAGAAAGCCCTAGTCGCAGGCCAGCGCTCCAGCTAGGAGCGGGTTAAAACCAACATTTGCAGATAAAGAGGTAAACATATTTACATTCCTCTCTCCACACCTTCTGCATACGTCATGCCGTGAATGGCTTCAGAGGTCTGTTTGTACTAGCTCTCTAGAATTTTTACAGTCTGCAGGACACAAAATCTCTATAAAGTGACTTATTGAAATAGAAGCAGATTGGTAAAACCGTTTCTCTCTTATGAACTGTGAAGAATGATCCTCTAAATGAAATCAGGAAGGAACTGGACAGAATCTTGTTTAATGGTCTGACAAAATGAATCACAACGATTCCAGACATCCATCACTGCTAAAAGGGGACCACAAATGATCTGTGAACTACTATATATTGATTACCCGTGTGGTACAAGTGTCGGATTTAATGTTCACACACCATAGAGAGGCGGCAGGGACAGATGGTGCCTTAACTCTTCTTTGATAGATTTTAATGGTGAAATATTGATTTCTATCTGGCCAAGGCCTGCTGTTAGGGGCCAAAGTCATTTGTTGGGTATTGCCGGACACCCAGTTGGCCTGGCGTAATCAATCATTTTTGGCAAGGCAGGTGAAAATCCAGAGAGAAGCACCTTGGAACCCAAACGGAAGTGTGATGTGTCTGAATCCAGCCACCTAGAGGAAGAGTGGAGGGGGTGGGGGCCGCGGGAGAGCGCGAGAGAGGACTCTCGGAGACGGTGCCTGTAAGGAATTATTAATGATAAGACATGTTTACTGAGGAGAGGCGCAGCGAATCAGAGCTGACATGACATAGTCCGGGAGCTTCGCAGAGAAAATGAGCCTCTTGCTAAGAGGGACTATATTTTATTTAAACACCCTTCTAAGGCTGGGAACTCAGGTAATCTGTTGTGTTACAACTCACTGGTTGTTCTTGCCATCCAGAGAGATAACACTGAGGCACTAATAGGAACACATCAATCACAATCAGCCTGCAATTCCAGTGGTGTCTCGTCCTCCCAGCTCCTCTTTTCAGCTCCTTAATAATGGTGATAACATAGTTGGGGGCTGCAGAGAGGGGCTCTCCCCACCGAGGGTCGGATTCTGAAAGTGACGAGCTTGCCAAATCAGCATCAGGGGAAAGAGCTCTATGCCTGCTGGGAAGGGCAAGGAACAGCTGGGAGGGTGGGACTCCAGCGGGAGAACGGTTTCTAAGTCCCTTGCTCCCAGGGTTCTGTGACGTCATTCCTGCTGCCTTCCTTAGGAGGGGGCGTAAGTGTGGGTACCTATGTGAAATTATTGAGTAACAAGATTCATGTTTCATGGGTAACTCATAACATGGTCTTAAACGCGATTTCCAAATGGAACCCTCTACAGTTTGTAGTGAGAGAGTTAAATGGTGGCTTCCCAGGAAGACTGATAAGGACAGGGTGACCACTTAGAAGTAGGTATGGGGAGGGGATGTTCCTCACCTCCATAGCTCCTAGTGATCCTTAACCTGGAGCCCTCAAGGTTAAGCACCTATTTTCCTGTTTGACCCCCTCCCACTGTAGGCTGCGAGGTAGTTAAGGGTTAAGCCTAATTCACTGTCATCCCCCCTGTACCTTAGCTACAGTCTAGGGACTCAGAGTGGCCGTGTGTGGATGAATCTGAGGCATCAGGGAAGGGAAGTGTTTGCACGGGAAAACAGTTGGTCAGGAGCTGAGGAACGGGCTCAGTTGGTAAGGTGATTGCTGCTGAAGCGTGAAAACCCGAGTTCAGATTCTCAGAATTCAAATAAAAACCCAGGAGTTGTGGTGTGCGTATGGAATCACAGTACAGTATTGGGGAAGAGACAGGCAGATCCAGGGGCTTTCTGCTCAGCCAGCCAGTCTTGCTGAATAGGTGAACCCTAGGTTCAGTGGGATACTTTGCATCAAAAAATAAGATATATAGTAATCAAAAAAGACACCCAACATTAACCTCTGGCTACTGGGTCCTCCTCCTCCTCCAACACATACACACACACACACACACACACACACACACACACACACACACGTGGAGTTTACAGTGCCTTGCTTGTTTTGGGTGTTCACATAAGTACGGGTGTGTCGTGCGCAATGCAAATACATACATCCAGAAAGGAATATACAAATCTTATTTTTCAAAACTCACGTAGCACTCTTTCTTTTCTCCCTGCGATTTACATTTTTATGAACCAGCACAGTGTGAAGAAAGCCTTAATTCTAGACACAGCCTACTTATGTGAGGATTCTGCTGACTCTGCTAGCAATTGCAGCTGTCTTTGATAAGTTGCTGCTACTCTGTGTCTTGATCATCTCATCTGCAAATGGTGGCGAAAAAAACCTGGTGTTCCAAGGGTCAGAGAAGTTAGTCAATATGAGCCTTGCTTGCATAAATATGAAAGTTCTATTTTCTATAGTTCTGCTTAATTGATATAGCTTGCAAGTGTCGTAACTAGAATTAGCTGTCAGCTTGGCACAGCCTGAGAGTCCTGAGAAGGGAGTCTCAGTTGGGACTTAGCCCATCGTGTTGAGCGGTGGGCACATTTGTAGAACAGTGTCTTGATTAGTAACCGGTGTAGGAGGACGCAGCCACGGGTGTACCATTCCTCAAGAAGATAGTCCTGTAACATGTAAGAAAGTTAGTAAGCAAGCCTGTGAGCAAACCAGCAAGCATCATTCCTCATGGTTTCTGTTTCAAGTTCCTGCTTGAAGTCCTGCCCTGACTTTCCTCAATGATGAACTGTGACCTGGAAGTGTAAGCCAAACAACCCTTTCCTCAACTAAGGTTACTAGGTGTTGTGTTTGTTACAGCAACAGAAGAAAACCATCACGACATGACTTTGTAGTCAAAGTCTTAACCTAGGCGAATGCACATTAATGGAGACCCTTTATGGGGGTGGCACTAGAAATCCTGGAAAGCATTTGCCATTCTCTCTGTGACATGGCAAACCTCCACTTTAAGCGGTAAACATATTTTTGTGATGACTTGGCGAGTTGAAGATATCTTGGTTCATCATAATTTGTGCACACTCTCCATGCGATTCCACATTGGAGTCTCGGCAGGTCTGCAGTGGCCTGGGTGTCTGTCTCCCAATGCCTGTGCACAGAGATATGCACCAGGGACTCCAGCACATAAGGGTGCCGACAGACAAAGACACCGCGGAGCAGGGCCAGCTCTGCTTTGTGGCCCGCCCAGCTGTTCCACTTTCTCCCAGATGTGAGCAGTGCTGGCAGCAGATTCCGTTTAGATTATCTTGCTTACCTAATGATTTTTGCTTCACTGCTTTGCTCGATTGTGTTCACCAGGATGGCAGCCTATTAAAATGTCAAGGCACATTGAATTGTTGTTATCCGGGAGAGAGACCTTTCCAATCAGCCCAGGCTCTGGAGGTTGCACAAACTCCGAGGTGATCAGAGAGACCATTCTGGTTTTGTACACGGATGAGGGTGAGCAGGGTGGTTGGGAGAGAGGCACAGATGCAGTAGCTGGGATTTATACAGCAGCGTGAATGTGCAAATTAAAAATATTAATGCTATCTTCTCCAACAGGTTTCGGTGGCTTCTCTGCCTCAGAATTTAAGGGGCATCTGCAATGAGAGTTAAAGAAAGACAAGGGGAAGGTGGCTCACAGGTTCTGGATGGAGTGGGTACCAGGGGCAGAATTATAAGGTATCAGGATTATAGCCCTGCTTAACAGGAGGGCTAGAGAAAAAACAGTGTAGACTTGCTTGACCTTGCACCTGCCCCCGCTCATGGTGTGGAGAAGCATCCTCTGCATTGCTGGCAGGTGATGGCTGGCAGGTGATGTTGGCAGGTGATGTTGGCAGGTCAGGGGTAAAGGATACTTAACTAAGTATCCTTTCCAGGATGTTTCCAAACAGCACCTCTGTCTGGCCCAGCCCCACCTCTACCCGCTGGACCAATCTGGATTTGTTCTTGTTCAGTTGGGCCTTGTTTTCCAGGGGATTTTTTTTTCCTAAGGCGGATCGAGAGAGAGCAGGGGGAAAAGTATATTCTCATAAATTTTCCAGCCATCAACACTGAAGATTGCAGCTGGAAAGCGACTTTTTCTTCTTGAATCCACGCCATTTCACTGCCGTTTGGCTGTCCTTGGCACGTCTGTTGCAGTTTCATTTCAGAGACTCCGCCCCCAGCCTCCAACACCCCAACACCCGGCTCATGCATGGCCAAACAGGCACTCCAAAGTCCCTGATGTGTCCTCCATAGGTGCACAAATCTCATCAGCCTGTGTTGGTCTCCTCCCTCCTCCTTCTCCCCACACAACGCACTCTCCACCAGTTGCCTGGCCCATCCTGGAGAATGGCACTCATCTGGCCCCCTGAGTGCCGGTCTTCGTTGCCTCATCCCCTGCTCTCCATCTTCCAGCTTAAACAAGACCCAGACACAAATGACAACGCTTACTGACTTGCACAATTAAAATCTGTGTACTATGTTAAATAGTCACTGTATTTCAATAAAACCTATTAAAGAAAATTAAGTAAATCTCTAAAGTTACCTTCTGTAAACTACTAATTTTATTGTACCCTAATATAGAAAAACAAACCAATAAAGAAATAAACTACTTAAAGAAAAAAGACTATTCCTGTGTGCTTTGTCCCAGCCAAAGGCAAGTGTTTCTGGCCCCAGAAACTTGTGTGGATCTATTTTCCATGTGTGAATCCACAGACTTCTACCCCAACCTCTAGCATAGTGGTTCTCAATCTTCCTTATGGTTTGATCCTTTAATACAGGTCTTCAGGTTTTGGTGACTTCCAATTGATGTGGAATGTCCTCTGTATATGTGTTGCTTTTATTGGTTGATGAATAAAGCTGTTTCAGTCAATGGCTTAGCAAAGTAAAACCAGGCTGGAAATCTGAACAGAGATATATAGAGAGAGTAGGCGGAGTCAAGGAGTCACCATGTAGCTGCAGAAGGAAATAGACACTGGATCCTTACCAGAAAGTCACAGCCTCATGCTGATACATATATTAATAGAAACGGGTTACTTCAAGATGTAAGAGCTAGCTGAAAGTATACCTGAGTCATTAGCTGAACAGTGTTGTAATTAATATAGTTTCTGTGTGATTATTTGGGTCTGGGCGGCCAGGAAATGAATGAGCAGTGTCCTACTACATCTAATCATAAAGTTATTTCATTGCTTTTCAGAACTGCAGTTTTGCTACTGTTATGAATCACAATGTAAATATCTGTGTTTTCCAGTGGTCTTAGGTGATCCCTCTGAAAGTGTCATTCAACCCCAAAGGGGTCACGACCCACAGGTTGAGAACCACTGCCAGGATGCTGTGCCCCTCTGGGAGTGCTCTGGAACAGCAAAGCCTCTCCTAACCCTCTGCTCTCCCTTAATACCTTTCTCTCTCCTCCTTTCCCTTCCCCCCTTTCTCCTTCTACTTCCTCCCCCCACCATTTCTCTTCCTCTCCATGTCCCTTGATCCTCTTCCTCTCTCCAGACTCAGTTCCTTTCCTCACAGCCATAGACTAAATTTATCTATATTCCTGTACCTGAGTGCAGACAGATGCTCAACAAATTTCCAGTTTTGATGGGCAGATGATGAAAGGGCCAAGTCCTGTCCCACTCTAGTGAGCAACACATGATTTCTTGATTGCTGCTCCTTGGAGCTCATTATGATGGAAGATGCTTTTTTTTTTCTCAGATTCCTGTGGGGGACATATTTCCATGACCCCTTGAGTCGTCATTGTCAGCCCATGTGGTAACTTTGGTCCACTGCCAGGCTCCCATTACAGCTCTTCATGTATGAGGTCAAAGGCTCCTCGTTGTGTTGGAGCTCAGGCCAGATCTGACGTTTGGCCTCTGCAGTTCTGGTAGTGGTGGACTACCTAAATGGCATGTCCCTCTGTGTGTCCATGTCTGCAGTGCATGCCACTTGCTTCCCAACCAGAATCTTAGGAAAACGTTAAAACAGAATAGGGATGTGTTTGGTTTCCGTTTCTGTCTCTTCTAGATTCCTCTTAGACACTTGCCCCTGCTGAAGAGACTGAAGGCTGATAAGATGGGAAAACCCACAAAGAACTTCCTATGCAAAGTTGGGGACCCGGATTTGGATACCCAGAACCTAAATAAATAGCCAGGTATTGTGGTGCCTGTAACACCAGCCCTGAGGGGCAGTGACAGGAGGATCCCTGGGGCTCACAGGCTTAGCCTGCTAGGTAAACTCCAGGCTAGTGATGGACCCTGTTAAAAAGAGGAGGGAACGGAGCCTAGGAATGATACCAGGATTGTGTTGTTTCCTCCCATGCTCCCACGCATGTGTGCACACACAAAGGCAAATTGATTTAATGGATATTAAGATATGGTTTCCTTTTTTAGCTTCTCCTTAACCCCACCCTGCCCCTGTGAAGCAAGGTAGGCCCAGTTCTATCTTAATTGGATTTCCTAACAATCACCAGCAAAGAGGAGCTGAGTGCTCTTGGCCCATCTCCTGGCTCACTTCAGTTCCATGATTAGATTTGTCTAATTAACCCGAGTAGGAGGAGCCCAGCGCCCAGGCTGTGAGGGATAGGCAGTCTCTCTGCTGTTCTGGATGCTGCACTGCCCACAGTCTTGTTTCCACAACAGCCGCTTAACTGCCTCCAGAGCCTAGGCTTGGCAACTGGTGAGTTTGGGTGAGGCTAGAGCAGGATGCAGAAGGGGCCTCAAAGGATGGATTGGCCAGCAATGAAAGGCAGCTTACCTCTCCTGGATGCACCACTGATGGTCTGGAATACTTTGCAAATCGGCCGAGTCATTTGGGTTTTCTCTAGCTGAGATCCAAGGTTTTTGTGTCTGTGTGCACATGCTTGTGAATGTTCACTCATGTGCACATGCATGTCTGTATGCAGGTGCAGGTATATGCGTGTGCCTGTAAGAATGGAGAGCAGAAGACAGCCCAGGTGTCTGTCATAAGGTGCCAGCTGCAAGGGTTTATTGCTATTGTTATTTTTTGAGGCAAGGTCTCTGACAGGCTTAGAGGTTGGCAAACAGGCCAGGCTGGCCAGTCAGCCAGCTTTGGGCTTCTTTCTATTCCTGCCTTCCAGGTATGAGGATTGCTTGCTTGGCTTTCTGTCCTTTTTAGCATGTGTTGTGGGGGATCGAACTCAGGTCCTTATGCTTACAAAGCAAGCACTTTTCCAACTAAATGTCTCCCAGTTCCCAGGTTGTAATTTTCAAAATGAGAATAGTAAAGATCACCTTCTAAGGCGGCTGAAAGGACTCAGTGGGAGCAGACCCACACTGTGGTTTTCTCAGTGCCTGGCGCTGAAGACACCTGTCCGAGTCAGCTCTAACCATGAACCTGACACAGCCTGCAGTCATCTAAGAAGAGGCTCTCATCAGGATCAGATGGGCTGTGGCCGTGTCTCTGGTGGACTGTCTCGACTGCTACCAGATCACTGTGGACGGCACCATTCTCTGAGCCGGAACTCTGGGGTGTATAAGTGGCCTTTTCCTGTGGTTTCTGCTTTCAGTTCCTGCTTGAAATCCAGTCCCAGCTTCTGTTTAATGATAGTGACCTGAAACAAGCTGAAACAAGCTCTTTCCTCTCTAAGTTGCTTCTGGTAAGAGTATTTTATCACAGCATCCTACCAGCGTGGGTCTCTGATGTGAACGCATGCTGGCTCACCCCCATGCGCATACACAAACACACACGACAAAGCTTCCTCACACCGGCTGGCCTCCTCTGCACCTTTCCATGGCTGCTTGTTGTCCGAACGCTTTAGTTTCTTTTCTCCCCACAGTCTGTTTTCCCTCTTGTTCCCACATCCATCATTTCCTCTGGTCAGCAATCAACAGAAAAGGGAGAGGGGGACCTGTGTTCCCAGGAGGCCACACACATTCGGAGATACTTCTACTAATGAAGCTTGTGGGACTGCGGAACTTTTCTCACCATTGTAGAAACGGAGACAGGAGAGGTCATGTTCTCATCACTTCACGTTTCCAATAATAAAGTCAAACCTCTCTTGATTTTTTTTTCTGTTTCCTGCTACACCAGTGAATTTTAGTGCTCCGTTATTTATTTTTCAGTGATTTCATGAAATCTCTGTCTCCGACCTCTACGAAGCTGATGTTTGCAACAGACTCGGGCTCAGAGTTTTGTTTGCAGACAAGTGGCTTCTTAGATAACACTAAAGAAAAATCAACATTTTCCATTAGGAGTGGCAGCTGTTACGAGGACTTGTAGAGATCAGCAAAATCCCACGGCTCTATGAAAAACATGTAAGGCAACACCCAAGCTGAAAAAAAAAAGTTGTCTTGCTACCAGTGAAGCAATTTCTGAATCGCTGTCTCTGTTTCTGCAACTGTACACGACGGTAATGGCATGTTTCACGAAGAGAGCTTGAGGAATGAATGAAATTGCATGGCCGGGGGCAGGGGAGATTCAGTGGGTAAGAAACCTCGATGAATAAGCCTGAAGACCTGACTTCAAGTCCCCAGCAACTATGTGGGAAACAAATCTGAGCATGGCTACACATATCTATGACATAAGTGCTGTATGGATATAAGTGTGCTGAGCTGGAGATAAGAAACCCCTAGGGTGTGCTGGCTCCCAGCCTAGCTCAGAGTTCAATGAGGGACCCTGTCTCATGGGGGAAAATGAAGAGGTACTTGCATAGATACACACACACACACACACACACACACACACTCACACACACACACTCACACACACAGTAGGAAACATAGATAAAATGGGCCTGAGGCTCCAGCTGACCCAAGCAGACTCTCCCTACATCCTACAATGTGTTTTCTTCTTGGGTGTTCTGACTACTCACGTCCTCACTGACACTTCCTGTACTACACTTATATCCTTTTTAACTTTTTATAATTGACTTTATTGAGCTCTACATTTTTCTCTGCTCCCCTCCCTGTTTCTCCCCTCCCCTTCTACCCTCTCCCATGGTCCCTATGCTCCTGATTAACTCAGGAGACTTGCCTTTTTTTATTTCTCATATAGATTAGATCTATGTATGTCTCTCTTAAAGTCCTCATTGTTGTCTAGGTTCTCTGGCATTGTGAATTGTACTGATTTTCTGTGTTTTGTGTTCAAAATCCACTTATGAATGAGTACATGTGATAATTGTCTTTCTGGGTCTGGGTTACCTCACTCAATATGATGTTTTCTAGCTCCATCCATTTGCCTGCAAATTTCAAGATGTCATTTTTTCCTGCTATGTAGTACTCCATTGTGTAAATGCATCACATTTTCCTTATCTATTCTTCAGTCGAAGGGCATTTAGGTTGTTTCCAGATTCTGGCTATGACAAACAAAGCTGCTATGAACTTAGTTGAGCACGTGTCCTTTTGGCACGATTGAGCATCCTTTGGGTGTACACCCAAAAGTAGTACTGCTGGGTTTGATTCAGCGCTAGGAAGCTGCCCATGGATTTATGATTAATTATTAAAGTCTCAGGGCTGAGGAGCTAGTTCAGTCAGTAGATCACTCCCTGTGCAAGCATGGGGACCAGTGATTGATGCCAAGAAACCCCATGAAATGTTGAGTACAGGAGGACATGAGTGAAGCATGGGTCTTAAAGGAAGCACACACAACTATTGCTCTGCTAACAGACAGGGCAATAATCTGGTTGTAAAAAGTGATCATATACATCTATAGATTATTGCATTTCCAACCTTCATCAAAGAAATTTCTTTTTTCTTTTTCAAAAGATGGTGATAACCACAGAGACCCCCAGCATGTCAGCATGCAGAGAATACAACATTCCAGAATGCTCAGCCCTAAATAGGATATTTCTATTACAACCTGTACTCCTAAGCCTTGGGGATCATCATGGAAGAGGGGGCCAAAATCCAGAGGCAGTGGATGACTACAGAAAAAGAGTGTTTTCTGGACACAGCAGGGTGATTGTACATATGAACCAACAGCATTGTGACAGCATGCACAGACCTTTACAAGCTCAAGCCAGACAAGGAACAGAATGGAACACTGAAGGGTCAGGAAGTCCCGCCCCTAGCTGAGGAGCTATTGGCAGCAGATAACTGTTGGGGGAGAGATTTGGTTTTCTTCTTGGGTGTGGTTCCAGAGGAGCTACTCACGCTACCCATGGCTTACAGCCATGCACATACTGGTAGCACTTAGTGGACTCAGTGTGTTAGAAACAACAGCGACAACAACAACAACAACAACACACACACAAACACACACACACACACACACACACAGAGAGAGAGAGAGAGAGAGAGAGAGAGAGAGAGAGAGAGAGAGAGTTCTTTTCTTCATTTATCATGTATTGTCCTAGTTGGCCACATTCAATGATGTTGTTTTCTTCTCTGTCCAACAACACAGGTATTGCAACTGCCTGTGTGATGGAGCTTTGAAGTGGCTGAAGCTCATGTGTTGTGGAAGTCCTTCTGTATGTGCTTCTTTAATGCTAATGAATAGAGAAGCTGCTTTCAGTCAATGGCTTAACAGAGAGAGAAAGAGAGAGAGAGAGAGAGAGAGAGAGAGAGAGAGAGACAGACAGACAGAGAGAGAGAGAGAGAGAGAGAGGAGGGAGGGAGGGAGGGAGGGAGGGAGGGAGGGAGGGAGGGAGGGAGGGAGAGTAGTCAGAGTCAAGAAGATGCCATGTAGTCGCCAATTGGAACCTTATTGGTAGGCCACGAGCCTCGTGGTAAAATATAAAATAATGGAAATGGGTTAATTCTAGATGTAAGAGTTAGCTAGCAATACCCTTAAGCTATTGGCCAAACAGTATTGCAAATAATATAGTTTCTGTGTGATTATTTTGGGAGTCTGGGTGGCCAGGAAAATGAACAAGTAGCCTCTTCCTTCATGAAGAATGGGTGCTAGTCTACTTCCTTTGTATTTTGTGTCATATGGACATAAAATGTCTTTTAAGTACACATGACCACCACAAAAACTTGACAAGGGGCAGTTCTGCTTAATGGTTACAGGCAACGAAAGTTATCTCAGCTCCGCATTTGCTGCTGTGTGCTCAATGAGAAATTACTCCATCTCTTATCCTTGCTGTCTGGCAGTGGTAGAGGCTAGTACAGAGGAGCTAGTAGAGATCCCATCCTGGGACTGGTTAGACAAGTGCATGAGATCACAAATATGAAGAACCCATGTTGTGATGGGTAAAAACAAATAAATTTTCAGTATTCTATAGCTATCATTTCTATCTGTGATTTTTATTCCTAATGATGTGTTAAAGGTTGTTCCATTTATACGTGTATCCATCCATCCATCTGTCTGTCCATCCATCCATCTGTCCGTCCATCCATCCATCTGTCCATTTATCCATCCATCCATCCGTCCGTCCGTCCGTCCATCCATCCATCCATCCGTCCATCCGTCCATCTCTCCATCTATCCGTCCGTCCGTCCGTCCGTCTCTCCATCCATCCATCCATCCATCCATCCATCCATCCATCCATCCATCCGTCCATCCGTCCATCCGTCCATCCGTCCGTCCGTCCGTCCGTCCGTCCGTCCGTCCGTCCGTCTCTCCATCCATCCATCCATCCATCCATCCGTCCATCCGTCCATCCGTCCATCCGTCCGTCCGTCCGTCTGTCCGTCTCTCCATCCATCCATCCATCCATCCATCCATCCATCCATCCATCCATCCATCCATCTGTCCGTCACCTATCTATCATCCACTCATCTGTCATCTATCTAGCTATCTGTCTACCTATCCATCTAGCCACCTACCTATCTAGCCAAATGTTACAGGCAGTTCCCACCCACCACAGTCTCCCAAATGCAGACCAACAGATCTAATAGTGAGCAGAAATGCGCTGCAACCTCTTCAAGGAGCCTTATCTCCAGGAGAAGTTGTGGAGTAAATGTGTTATATTTGCTCACTTGACCCCGAAAAGAAGTTGTTTAATGCTAGTTAACAGTTGGCATTTTTAGCTGCACTTTGGAAAGCAAACAGTACAGACAAACATGTTAATATTGGCAGAAATAACATTAGCCTTAAAGCCTTAAAAAGTGAGATTATACACGTAGCAATGACTTGAACTCTTAGGAAAACAGTTGCTGATGCTCTTTCTGATACTCTATCTTCCTTCCTGGTGTGAAAGGAGACTTCTATGGGGTTTCTTCCGTTCATCCCACATAGAGCATAAAGACACAGTGAGTTCTGGATCGGAAAGAACTCCACAGTACTGATAACCATGAGCCCCGAGGAGAGAGAGCAGTGCAGAGAGGGTGCCACAGAGGCCAGGACTGTCATCTCTCTGGCCCAAGAAACAGCCAGGGAAGTGAAAGGGGCAGAGGAAAGCTCGCTGGCATCACTGAGGTACCCATGCAAGCCTTTCTTCAGAGGAGGAAGAACATCAGTACAGACTGAGCAACAGAAAGTAGCTATATTTCTCCTCGTTTATGTGTTTCTCCCCAGTGAGGCCTTAGTTACTTGATACAAAAATATTATGTGAAAACTTCCTGATAAGTAAGATGTTGTGAGGTGGTAAAATAAGTAGCCCATTACTATGTGTACTTTTTATTTCAGTTCATTTTGTCGTATATGAAATACCTCACACACACATCGGGGCAAGTCTTGCATGGCAAGATATATTTATATGTGTGTGTACATACACACACATATGTTCCTTATATATGAAGGAGAATTCACATACCTTTTGCCACCTCATACAATTATAATTTATGGTTGTAATTTCTCCTTTGTATCCCATTACAGTAGGGTATTTTGAGAGGGATTGCTCAGTAGTAAAGCATTTTGTTGTTTTTGTGAGGGTCAGAGTCCAAATGCCCAGAAACCCATGTGAACACCAGGTGGATGTCACAGCTTGATGGTAACGTACAGGAGACACCCAGAGAAGAGATTGTGTTGTTACAGACAGAGGGGTGGAAGGCAGCCATGGGAGTTGGAAGTTCCGCTGAGGGAAGGACAGAGGGAACTGCTTCCCGAAATATAATCCAGGGTCCAGTGTGACCTCCGTCTCCCAGGAGCTTGTTAGAAATACAGACTTACGGGGCTAGGGACGCAGCTCAGCAGGTTAAGTGCCTGCCGTGCAAACATGAGGAGAGTTAGTTTTATGCAGGGAAGAGTTTCTTGGTAGGTTATCTAATCCCAAAGGTCAGCCCTAAACACATGTGTATATGAGCAACACTAGAGGGACTCACAGGGTGTGTATGTGTGTGTTTGTGTGTGTGTGGGGGGAGAATAATTATAATTAATAATCATTAAAGTTATAGGGAATAGGGGACATGGGAGGAATAGGAAGGGGAAAGTGAAGGGTAGAAGTGGTGCGAATAGAGAACTTGTGCATGAAATTCTGAAATTCTAAAAAAAAACCTAAAATGTAAAAAGGAAGGAGGAGGAAGAAGGAGGAGGAGCAGGAGGAAGAGAAGGAAGAGGAGAAAAAGAAGGAGGAAAAGGAAGAAGGAAAAGGAGAAGAACGAGGGGGATAAGGAGGAGGAGAAGAAAAGGAAAAAAGGAAGGCAGGGAGGGAGGGAGGGAGGGAGGGAGGGAGGGAGGGAGGGAGGGAGGGAGGGAGGGAGGGAGGAAGGAAGGAAGGAAGGAAGGAAGGAAGGAAGGAAGGAAGGAAGGAAGGAAGGAAGGAAGTTTTACTTCACTCTTACCTGGGCTGACCTGTGCCTGCAGGCACACAGGTTGTCCAGCAGATGGCATCTCTGTGCGAATGGAAAACCTAGACTTGGCCTCTCCGGAAAGACTACACTTTAGATTCCCCGAGGGCCTTCAGGGGGCGCATATTTGCACCGGGCTAACCCACGGGGCTGTACAGGTTGGTCTGTGTTTGAGGTATCGCCTAGCAGAACCTTTGCTTTTCCTGCTCCTTCACAAATGTCTCGTCCTTTGATCCTGACAAATTACAATCACCCTCCAGAGTCAGCCACACGTCCTGCCCTCGGTGATGCTGTTTTCCTTTCAAGGTCTGGACAGCCTGTTCTCTCACCTTCTGTATCACCCCAGGACCAGCTGCTCAGCCAGTGATCTACCTCACACCAGCACCAACGCCGCAGCTCAGGCTCAGGAAGGCCGGGGCTTAGACAGTGGGTGAATTGGACAGTCGGGCTCAGCAGGTCTTTCCGAGTCATCCCTTCTTCATGTACACTGGTATCCAGAGAGAGGTGACTGCCATTGGCATCATGGTGTGGACATTAGCAAAGGCCTTCTGCTAGTGTCTCTGCAAGAAATCGTTCTTCATAAGCATCCCAAGACTCCGGTTGAAACCTTTCCCAGCTAGAATTCCTGCACAATTAATAGCTGCTTTAGGCTATCCTCCCCTCTGAGCTCCAAACCTGCAATTTCCAAGGCATCTCACAGGAAACCCCCTTACCACTAAGCGGGCACGTCCCAACACCCTTGGACAACTCCAGTGGCTTCTGGGTTTCTTTCTTTCTTTTTTAATCAGGTTTTGACCCTGGCCAAAGTACTTCTAGAGCCACTCCATAATCTCAACTACAGAAGTCAGGAATATAGACAGAGGAGGAGGGGGTCCCTTAGGTACCGGTTGAACAATGACATTCCATAAGGTTCAACAAGCCTGTATTTATGTAGTCCCCAGTGAGATAATGGGGTGTGGATCTCTTTTAAGAAGCCCCCAACCACACCTGGGTATGTCTTGTTTTTTTTCCCCCTTGAAAAATTTCTCTCTTAACTCCTGTTCCTAAAATCTATGTTAAAACGCCTTGACAACCTGTGACTGTTTAAGAAGTTCACATCCATGCTCTCTGGTGGGGGCCTCATTCCTTTCCTGTGCACCCGTCTTTCAATTTTTAATAAACCCCAACATTGCTTCAGACTGACCTCATCCTGAAATCCTTTTATGGATCGAACCTAGGATCCAGTTTTATCCAGGCTGAAGTCCCTGAAAGACTAAAGAAATGGTCATGCTGCTGGAAGTAGAGGCATGGGATTGTGCCCTCATCTCTGTCACCATGGATGCCCTTCAGGTCCTCTTCATCCGTGCTGCACCCTCTACCTACCTGACCTTCCGCATCTCACCTTCAGCCACGGGCCAGTCCAAACACTACTGCGCTGCTGGGCACCCCTGCAGCTTCTAGGTCTAGAAGTAGTCCAAACATCTTCTCAGAACTGCCACTGCATCTTTAGAATACTGATCAGAACTGGTCAGTATTAGTTGTGTGGACGTGGTACATCTTCTCCAACCAGAAGCTCTGAAGTCTGGGCTTTGTCATCGTGCTTTTCTGACTGCCTAGGTCTCTGCTGCAGACACAATAATGGGTAAAGTGTGAGTTTGTGTTTCGTGTCTGGCAAAGCACGGCCACACTCTCTTGTTACCACACACGTTTATTTTCAGTATGCGATGAACATGACTTGCCCACCGTTATCCAGAGACGATCAAGACAGTTTATCTCCTTTTGGAGTACTTTAGTGAGAAGCTTATCTTTAGGATGGTCCAGGACCCTCAGGAACAAATTCACTTTACCTTCTCTTAGTTGCTTTTCTTGCTGCTGGGACCAAATACCTAACAAGCAAGAGAAGAAAAGAAGGGTTTATTTGGTTCCCAGTTTGAGAGTGCAGTCCACCATGACAGCACAGTCTTGGCACTAGGAATCTGAGGCAGCTGGCCACACATATATTTATGGTCAGTAATCAGAGAGCTGAATGCTGCTGCTCAGCTCTTTGTTCTTTTCATTTGGTCCAGGACCCCAGGCCACGGAATGGTGCCACCCACATTCAGGGTGGGTCTTCTACCTCAGCCCAGTCTACAAATAATTCCCCGACAGACACACAGGACCAAGAACTTGTCTCTTAGTTCAATTTAACAGTCAGCATTGACGACAACACACACACACACACACACACACACACACACACACACTTCCCCCCAAACTAAACTTTCTCAAAGCATTATCTCTATAGCCAACATGAAACATACTAATATTTTCGATTAAGTTTCATACCACTTTCACAAGGGTGCTTGTGACCCAATAAATAGATTTCACAACCCACAAGTGAGGCACGACTCTCAATTTGAAAGACTCTAATTGAAAGCATCCAGGGGCAGGATTCTGGGAAAGACCTGGAATGTGAGGTAACCCAGAACAGGTCTGTGAGACAAATGGGTGGAGGCTGGATTCTGAGGAACAGCTGGGTCTAGAATCAGGGCTGTGCCTTCCGTGATTGTGAGAAGCAAGATGGGGAGACACTATGATATAGTGCTAGCTTCCATTCTGAACTCTGGTCTGGAGCCTTCATGCGGCAACTTGCAATGCCTACCCCGCCCCCACCCTCCACACCCACTCTCTACCTCTACACGCTTGAGTCAGCCTGCTCATCTTCCCAGTCTTGTCGCCAACAACCTTGAAAGGAGGGCTGTTTTGACAATTTTTTTTTGTCTCTAGTATTTGAGGGATACCTGGCTGAATAAGTGGATGGATGAGCAAGGACAGTACCATCAGAGTTCATGGATCTAATTCCAGGGTCTCCTGAAGACGAGCGCATCACTTCTTCCAAACCAGACCAGGGGGTGCTGACACCCTCTCCATGTAGCCTCTAGTCACCAAATGACGCTTCCAGTACCAGGAATGGGTGGGCAAGAGTTGTTGGCTAAAGGGGTCTACGGGAACCTCCAAACAACCCAATACTTGATTGGATTCAAGGCCCACTCCATGAGATGGAACCCATTTCTGACACTGCTCAGGTGGCTAAGAACTGTAGACCAGATAGGTCATGAAACCTAGAGGAAAACCAAATACTATTTCTCTGATAAAGGAATACAACAATAAAATGGCTCTTAGTGATGTTCTGCTACACTCATAGATCAGCATCTTCCCCGGCCATCACCAGAGAAGCGTCCTCTTACAGGAGATGAAAACTGATACAGAAACCCACAGCTGGACAATGTGAACAGAGAGACCTTAAAACAATCAGTCCTAAATGGGATGTCTCCACCAAATTCCTCCCCTCGAGGCTCAGTGAACCCTGTGGAAGAGGAGGTGGAAAGATGGAAAGAGTGAGAGGGAACGAAAGACGCTAAGGAAACAGGGCCTTCTGATCTCTGCGGGACCGACACAGACTGACACACACAAGCTTACAGAGACTGCGGCAGCACGCACAGGGCCTGCACGGGTCTGCACCAGATGGGGTCCCGGTGCTCAGAGGAGAACCTGACATAAATCCTCATCCCTAACCCAGAAACTACGGCCATTCGCAAATGAGAAATCATTTCCCTAACGGAGTTTCACTGGGAGTACCAATCACTCTTCAGGCCAGCCCCCATGCCCAGCATGAGAGGAACACAGTGGCATCTTTGGGGGCCCTTTGTCTTTTAAGGTTTGGATAGCAGGGTTTTTTTGTTTTTTTTTTTTTTTTTTTTTTTTTTAGCTTACAGTTCCTCTGCATGTATATTATGGCTTCCAGCTTTGTGTTTTCAGAGATTCCTGTGTGTGAAAGTGTGTGTCTCTGTGCCTGCAAGTGCATCACATGCTTTTTCTTGGGATCTTTCTCTTCTGTTTGCTTGTTTCATTCAATTGTGATTTGCTTATTTCTGCTTTATCTTATTTTATCATTATTCTGGAGATACCTGTTTATTTTAAAGAGATAGAAAAGATGTGGTTCCCAATGGGAGGAAGAGGAGGCATAATCAGAATATATTATATGAAAAAAACTATTTCCAATAAAAGAAAGAAAAAACTAAGAAACCAAAGAACTGTGAGGGAAACGTAGCAAAAGAAGGTATTTTAGAATTAAGCACAGGATAATAAATGTTTATGTTATTCTTTTTGGTTATTTATGTTTGAAAGATAGTTTAAATAAAGCTTAGAAAACTAGACAAGTACTAACTCTTTGAGAATTTCAAGCAATGTATTTTGATCACATCCATCCTAATTCTTCCATTTGCTCCTCCTCTGTCTCTGCACCCCCAACTTTACATCCTTCTTAAAATGTTAGTAGCCTATTGACTCCACTGTATACTTTCTGTATACTTCTGGACATGGGCCATCCTCTGGGCTGTGAATAGCCTAGCAGGAGACATACCTTCAAAGAAACTGTCTCTTCTTCCCTCCCGCCCCCCACCCCAAATGCCACTAATGGTCCTTAGCGATTCAGCTAGGGCTGATGCATGAGCCCCACTCCCCTGGCTGCTAGAAGATGGACTGGTTTTCTCCTATGCAGCAACCCCAGCAGCTGTGAGCTCATGAATTCAGCAGTCCTAGCATGCCCACAAGCCCTGTCCACTCCAGTCCTCCCTAAACTCTGCCTTTTAGTCTTTCCTTCCCATCTTCCATGGTGGTCTCTGAGCCTTATGGAGTGGGTAGGATATCAATGGTCAATTTGTGACTGGCAACCCATGGTTGACTCTTCACTCTTGACCATTGGTGAGTTTCTGCTTTAATCACCACCTACTGTACAAACAGACTTCTCTGATGAGATCTGAGTGCTACGTTGCTTCTGCTTCAGGTATGGTTCCCCACTTGTCTCCAAAGCAAGAGCTAGAGTTGCTGGGAGATGTGAAGCTTCTAGAAGTTTCTTTTACATTGGTGTGCCACCAGGGTCTATCTCCTCTAAATGCTGCAGGGTAGACGCTATGCCTCCGCTCTTCAGTCCTTTGAAGTCCACCTGGGAGTTGGAGCAGGTGGCTGCATCGCTGCAGTTTCTACGCTGTAGTCGGTCTATTTTCTCCGCTTCTTGTCAGCTCTCTTTTTAAGGACTGGTGGGGTTACCATTGCTAGACTTTTTTAAAAAAAATTTTTCTAATGGCCCATTATCACAGATTGATAAATCATAAAGAAAAAGATTTTAGCTCTTGATACTTGCCCAGGGTCAAGGGGCTGGATATTTTTATGATCTTCTTCAAAGAGTTCCAAGGTACCTAAGGACATCACACAGCAAGAAGTGGGAGTTAAACAGATACTGGCTAAATAGTTTTGTGTGTACATAGGTGTATGTGAGTGGGTACATGTGTACATGCCCACACGTGGAGGCCAGAGGTCAATGTCATGTCAACTTTCTCAATGGCACTTTATTCTACCTATCAATCTGTCTGTCTGTCTATTTATCTCTTTTTGAGACAGGGTCTCTGAACCCAGAGCTCACTGGCTTGGTTGGACTGGCTGGCCATCAAGCCCTAAGGATCCTCCTGTTCCATTTCTCCAGTGCTGAGATGACAGACGCATGTTGCCGTACCTAACTTTTTACATGGGTGATTGGGATCCAAATTCAAGTCCTTGTGCTTGATTATGAAGCACTTTGTTGACTGAGCCATCTTTGCATCTCCCCCCCCCCCCTGCTGGCTTTTATAGTATCTACTCTTAACTCACTGCCAAATTTCAGCATGAGCTTCAGAGGGGACAAAGCATGTGAAGCTACAGAAGAACCCATTTGGATTATCCAGGGTCACCCCTTTTCAGCATCTTCCATCATTCTTCAAGGGGCTTGGTTAAGAGCATGTGTTCCTCTCGTAGAAGACCAGGGTTCAGTTCCCAGCACCTGCATTGGGAAGCTAACAATTGCCTGGGATTCCATCTCCAGGGGATCTGGTGTTTTCTTCTGGCTTCCATGGTCACTGTACTCAAGTGCACATATACACAATCATACACTATATATAAGTAGAAATAACAAAGTCTTTTTAATGTAAAGGTCATACATGTGTAACCGTTCTGTTTCTGGGAGCAGGAACAGGACTCTTTGAGCCTCACGTCCTGTTAGCCACCCAGCAAGTAAGCACCTCAGAGGAACCTAAGTCTGGCCCAGTCTTCTCATTGTAAATGAAACCCAGAGGATAAAGGAATTTGCCCACCATCACTGGGTTGTCAAGAGTAAGACTAAGGCCACATTCCAGGTGTGTACCACTGCCACAGCTGCAGCTTCTCAGAGCCTGTGGAGCTGATGTATTTCTGTACATATGTAAAAGCCAAGCAAAGGTCACACCCGCGTCTTTTATTCTAGAACACAGACATGTTGTCAGTTATTTGGTGACTTCTGGAGTTGAACTAATACACAAAAAGCTGGTACTTCTTCCCACAGAGAAAAGTCCTTCCCTGATGTCTTAAGGATTCTCAAAGCCCTCAAAAGCTATCAAGGGCAGCTTAAGGTAGCTGAAGCTCATTCATTATTCATGTCTTATTTTTCATTCAAATTCTGCATCTGCCAAGTATCTCATACATTTATTTTCTTGGTTGTAATCAAGCAGTTCAGTAAATTCAAAGACGGCTACAGTCCTGATATTCAGAGGCCCTAATCCTTTCAGACCTGCATAGGGAGGGATCAGGGAGCTTAGCCTTGTCCCTCCAGCCTGAAAAGAATAAAGAAGGGACTCAGGATGTGGGTGAGTTGCTAGAGTTCTTGCCTCACATGCGCAAAGCTGTAGGTTAGACCCCCAGCACCAGCTAAAGCTCTGATGAGAAATGCTGCAATTCCACCACTCAGGAAGCAGAATTAGCAAGATCAGGAATTCAAGGTCATCCAATGTTACATACTGAATTTGAGCCCAGCTTGGACAATGTAAGTCTCTATCTCATAAAGAAAGAAAGAGATAAAAAAGAAAGCAGGACCTAATTTAGGAACAAACAGCAGCAAAGACTCCAAATATCAGTGTCTCACAACACTCTTAGCCCAAAGTGTCCGAGGGACTCTGTAGGCCAATGCCCTTTCTCCTTTCTGTTGTCTTTGTGCACATCTCCATACCTTAATGTACACTTAGAAAGTCTACAAGGCCTAGCTTCTATCTATCTATCTATCTATCTATCTATCTATCTATCTATCTATCTATCTATCTATCTATCATCTATCTATCCATCATCTATCTATCTATCTATCTATCTATCTATCTATCTATCTATCATCTATCTATCCATCATCTATCTATCTATCTATCTATCTATCTATCTATCTATCTATCTATATCATCTATCTATCCATCATCTATCTGTCTATTTATCTATCCATCATCTATCTATCTTTCTATCTATCTATCTATCTATCTATCTATCATCTATCTATCATCTATCTATCCATCATCTATCTATCTATCTATCTATCTATCTATCTATCTATCTATCTATCTATCTATCTATCTATCTATCTATGAATTCTTTATCTCTATTATCTATCTATCTATCTATCTATCTATCTATCTATCTATCTATCTATCTCTACATAGATGAATTATAGATGAATAGAATTCCTGACACATACATGGAACACATCTGGAGAAATGGTGCTGAACACGAACAAGCAAGAGAGCATGCATGGCTCATTTTTCTCTACTCTTGACAATGCATGTGATGTGACGAGCTACCTTGATTATCTACAGTAATGGACTGTGTGGATGTACCTTGGAATGGAGATGAAATCAACCTCTTTCTTCCCTAGTTGCTTTTCCTCTGGGTATTTTATCACAGCAACAGAAAACATTCAGAAAAATTAAAAAACAAATTCAAGAAGAGAAAATAGATCTTGATGGAGCCCTTGAGTGAGGAATGGGAAGAGGACCAGAGCAACCAGAAGTTTGTTTGAGTAGAATAAACATCAGAATACGGTATGGAATTGTGTACCTCATCACCTTTCTCCTGCCTGTTTTGTCTTGTCTATTGTTGTCCTTGTTCAGCTCATTTTAAGGCTGTAATGCTGGTGAGATTTCATGAGTGCAACTTGTGATATTCACAGAAGAAACCACCTCACATCAAATTCCTGGGTCCTCTGGCACTTACATCTTTCTGTCCCCTCTTCTGAAATGTTCGCTGGGCCTTATGTGCATGAGTGTTTTGTAGATGCATTCATTGGAACTGGGCTTCAGAAGAGCTACAGGCAACTAAGAAATGTTGAGAGTGGAGCAGATAGTCTTCCCCAGGGAAGAGCACACCAATTGGTTACCCCGCACCACACAGTTAGTCCTGACAACATACATTCAAGTAATAGCATAAAGACTGAGGAGGTTGCGTTTAGAACTATATATATATATATATATATATATATATATATATATATATATGCATGTAAAAGCAATGGATTTTTAAAAAGAGGCCATGAATTTGAAAGAGAGTAAAGAGAGGCATATGAGAGGGTTTGGTGGGAGGAAAGGGAAGTGGGAAATGATATAATTCCATTATAATCTAAAAGTAAAAGAAATAAAAACTCAAATAATAAGATGCAAAGATTTTAAATATCAAAAAAATTGAACAAGGCAGTGAACTTTACCATATTAATTTTGTAAATAAAGTGGAGCACTTATTTTTTAGTTGACATTTTTTCATTTATTTTACATACCGACCACAATTTTTTCTCCCTCCGGTTCTCCCGTTCCCCCACTCCTGACACCTATCTATCCCCCTCCTCATCCACCCCTCCTCCATCTCCTTTTAGAGAGGGGCAGGCCTCCCAGGGGCTTGAACAAAGCCTGGCAAGTCAAGCTGAGGTAAGACTGAGCTCCTTCCTTGACATAAAGGGAAGGGGAGCAGGTTCCCAAAAGCCAGCTACAGGGGAGGGGGAGACTGGAGACTCCTCAAAGCTAGGCACCTAGTCTAGAATACAACGTGCAGCCATGAGAGGGTACAGGGTGAGGTCCCCATGTAAGGTTGTGCTCTCCCCTCCACATTCATGCTTTGGCACACGTGTTCTCTTACACACAAACGCATACTCACATAAAAATAAATTCTTAAATAAAAAATGCTTTAGAAAGAAAGCTATGAATATATTTTCCATGCTACATAGCAGAAGATAAATCCAAAATCTAAAACAAACAAAAAAGGATCCAGTTTTTAAAAATTTTTTAATTTTACTTTATTTTATTTTATTGAGCCATACGTTTTTCTCTGCTCCCCTCCCTGTCTCTCCCCTCCCCTTCAACCCTCTCCCATGGTCCCCATGCTCCCAATTTACTCAGGAGATCTTGTCTTTTTCTACTTCCCATGTAGATTAGATCCATGTATGTCTCTCTTAGGGTCCTCATTGTTGTTTAGGTTCTCTGGGATTGTGATTTGTAGGCTGGTTTTCTTTGATTTATGTTTAAAAGCTACTTATGAGTGAATACTTACTATAATTGTCTTTCTGGGTCTGAGTTACCTCACTCAATATGGTGTTTTTTAGATTCATCCATTTGCTTGCAAATTTCAAGATGCTATTTTTTTCTGCTGTATAGTACTCCATTGTGTAAATGTATCACACTTTCCTTATCCATTCTTCAGTCGTGGGCCATTTAGGTTGTTTTCAGGTTCTGGCTATGACAAACAATGCTGCTATGAACATAGTTGAGCACATGGCATTGTGGCACAGCTGAGCATCCTTTGGGTATATACCCAAAAGTGGTATTGCTGGGTCTTGAAGAAGGTTGTTTCCTAATTTTCTGAGAAATTGCCATACTGATATCTAAAGAAGCTGTACCAGCTTGCACTCCCAACAGCAATGCAGAAGTGTTCCCTTTACCCCACAACCTCTCTAGTATAAGTTGTCATCAGTGTTTTTGATCTTGACCATTCTTACAGGTATAAAATGGAATCTCAGAGTTGCTTTGATTTGCATTTCTCTGATGACTAAGGATGTTGAGAATTTCTTTCAGTGTCTTTTAGCCATTTTAGATTCCTCTGTTGAGAGTTCTCTGTTTTGGTCTGTACTCCATTTTTTAATTGGATTATTTGTTCTTTTGATGACCAATTTCTTGAGTTCTTTATATATTTTGCAGATCAGCCCCTTTGTCTGATGAAGATCTTTTCTCATTCTGTAGGCTGCCATTTTGTTTTGTTGACCATGTCCTTTGCTTAACAGAAGCTTTTCAGTTTCAGGAGGTCCCATTTATTAATTGTTTCTCTCAGTGTCTGTGCTACTGCAGTTATATTTAGGAAGTGGTCTCCTGTGCCAATGTGTTCAAGTGTACTTCCCACTTTCTCTTCTGTGACGTTCAGTGTGGCTGGCTTATTTTGAGGTATTAGATCCATTTGGGCTTGATTTTTGAGCATGGTGATAGATATGGATCTATTTTCATTCTTCTATATGTTGATATCCAGTAATGTCAGCACCATTTGTTAAATATGCTTTCTTTTTTCCATTTTATATTTTTTGATTCTTTGCCAAAAATCAGGTGTTTGAAGGTGTGTGGATTAATATCTGGGTCTTTGATTTAGTTCCATTGGTATTCCTGTCTGTTTTTATGCCAATACGAGGCTGTTTTCAGTACTGTGACTCTGTAGTAGAGTTTGAAGTCAGGGATTATGATATCTCTAGAAGTTCTTTTATTGTACAGGATTGTTTTGGCTATCCTGTTTTTTTTTGTTGTTGTTCTTGTTTTTTGTTTTTTTGCTTTTCCATATGAAGTTGAGTACCATTCTTTCGAGGTCTGTAAAGAATTTTACTGGGATTTTGATGGGCATTGTATTGAATCTATAGACTGTTTTGGGTAAGATTGCCAATTTTATTGTGTTAAATCTACTTACCCAAGAGCATGGGATATCTTTCCACTTTCTTGTGTCTTCTTCAATTTCTTAGATTTAAATTTCTTGTCATGCAAGTCTTCCTCTTGTTTTATTAGAGTTACTTCAAGATATTTTATGCTATTTGTGGCTATTGTGAAGGGTGATGTTTCTCTGATTTCTTTCTTGGCCCATTTATCATTTGTGTAAAGCAGTGCTACTTTTTTTTTTAGTTAATCTTGTATCCTGCTACATTACTGAAAGTGTTTATGAGTTGTAGAAGTTCCTTGGTAGAATTTTGGGGTTTGCTTATGTAAACTATCATATCATCAGCAAACAGTCAGAGTTTGACTTCTTTTCCAATTTGTATCCCCTTGATCTCCTTTTGTTGTCTTATTGCTCTAGCTAGGACCTCAAGAACTATATTGAGTAGATATGGAGAGAGTGAATAACCTTGTCTTGTTCCTGATTTCAGTGGGATTTCTGGGAGTTTCTCTCAATTTAGTTTGATGTTGGCTGTTGGCTTTCTGTGTATTGCCTTTACTATGTTTCGGTATGTTTCTTGCATCTCTGCTCTCTCCAAGACCTTTATCCTGAATGGATGTTGTATGATGTAGAAAGCTTTTTCAGCATCTAATGAGATGATCATGTGGTTTTTATTTTTCAGTTTGTTTTTTATGGTGGATTACATTGGCAGATTTTTGTATGCATCTCTGGGATGAAGCAGACTTGATCATGGCGAACGATGATTCTGATGTGTACTTGGATTCAATTTGCCAGTACTTATTTAATATTTGTCTAGCAATGTTCATGAGTGAGATTGGTCTGTAATTCTCTTTCTTAGTAATGTTTTTTTTGTAGTTTAATTGTAGCCTCATGAAAAGAGTTTGGCAATCCTCCTTCTGTTTCTATTGTGTGAAACAATTTGAGGAGTATTGGTATTAGTTCTTCTTTGAAAGTCTTGTAGAATTCTGAGAAGAAACCATTTGGTCCTGGGCTTTTTTTGGGGGGGGCGGGAGACTTTTGATGACTGTCTCTATTTCTTCAGCAGGTATAGGTCTTTTTAATTTGTTTATCTGGTCTTGATTTAATTTTGATAAGTGATATTTATCCAAATAGTTGTCCATTTCCCTTAAGTTTTCCAATTTTGTGGAGTATAGGTTTTCAAAATGTGACCTGACAATTTTCTGGATTTCCTCCGTGTTTGTTGTCATGTCCCCCTTTCATTTCTGATTTTGTTAGTTTGGGTATTCTCTCTGCCTTTTGGTTTGTTTAGTTAAAGGTTGGTTTACTTTGTTGATTTTCTTGAAGAACCAACTCTTTGTCTCATTGATTCTTTTTATTGTTTTCTTTGTTTCTATTTTGTTGATTTCAGCTCTCAAATTGATTATTTCCTGCCATCTAGTTCTCTTAGGTGAGTTTGCTCCTTTTTGTGCTAAAGTTTTCAAATGTTCTGTTAATCAACTAGTGCTGGATTTTTCCAGATCCTTTATGTAGGCATTTAGTGCTCTGAACTTTCCTGGTAAAACTGCTTTCATTGAGTCCCATAAGTTTGCTTATTCATGCTGCGTGGTCATTTTAGGAAATCTTTAATTTCTCCCTTGACCCATTGATGATTCAAGTGAACACTGTTTAATTTTCATGTGTTTGTGAGCTTACTGGTATTAGTCTTTCTATTGAATTCTAGTTTTAAGCCATGGTTATTTGTTAAGATACATGGGGTTATTTCAAATTTTTGGATCTGCTGAGGTTTGTTTTTTTACCGAGTATGTGGTCAGTTTTTGAGAGGTTCCATGAAGTGCTGAGAAGAAGGTATATTCTTTTATGTTTGGATGGAATATTCTTTAGATGTCTGTTAAGTCCATTTGAGTCATAACATCTGTTAGGTTTTTTATTTCTCTGTTAATGTTTTGTCTGACTGACCTGTCCAGTGGTTAGATTGGAGTGTTGAAGTCTCCCACTATTAGTGTGTGGGGTTTAATGTATGATTTAAGCTTTAGAAGTATTTCTTTTATAAATGAGAATGCCCTTGTATTTGGGGCATACATGTTCAGTATTAAGATTTCCTCTTGATGGATTTTTCCTGTGACTAATATGAAATGTCCTTCTTTGTCTATTTTGATTGATTTTAGTTTGAAGTCTATTTTGTTAGATATTAAGATAGCTACGCCAGCTTGTTTCTTAGGTCCATTTGATTGGAATTTTTTTCCCAACCCTTTACTCTGTGGTAGTGTCTGCCTTTGAGGTTGAGGTGTGTTTCTTGTACAAAGCAGAGGGACGGATTCTGTTTTTGTATCCAGTCTGTTAGCCTGTGTCTTTTTATATGCGAATTGAGTCCATTTATATTAAGGGATATTAATAACCAGTGATTGCTGTCTCCTGTATTTTAGTTTTCATTGTTGGTGATGCTATTTTGTGTTCTTTTCCCTTCTTTGGATTTTTGTGCTGTGGAATTATCAATTGTCAGTGTTTTTGTTGATGTGGTCAACTTCCTTGGGCTGGAGTTTTCCTTCTAGTACTTTGCGAAGGGCTGGGTTTGTGGCTAGGTATTAGTTAAGTCTGGTTTTGTCTTGGAATTTCTTGTTTTATCCTTCTATGGTGACTGAAAGTTTTGCTGGGTATAGTAGTCTGGGCTGGCATCTGTGGTCTCTTAATGTCTGTATAATGATTGAACATGACCTTCTGGCTTTCATTGTCTCCATTGAGAAGTTGGGTGCAATTCTGATAGGTCTGCCTTTATATGTTACTTGGACTTTTTCTTTTGTGGTTCTTAATATTCTTTCTTTATTCTGTATGTTTAGTGTTTTGATTATTATGTGGTGAGGAGACATTTTTTCTGATCCAGTCTATTTGGTGTTCTGTATAAGCTTCTTGTATCTTCATAGGCATATCTTTCTTTAGGCTGGGACAGTTTTCTTCTATGATTTTGTTAAATATATATTCTGTGTTTTTGAGTTGAACTTCTTCTTCTATACCTATTTTTCTTAGGTTTGGTCTTTTCATGGTGTCCAATATTTCCTGAATATTGTTAGATTTAATGATTTCTTTGACTTATGAGTCTATTTCCTCTATCTTCAGATTTTGAGATTCTCTCTTCCATCTCTTGTATTCTGTTGTTTATGCTTGCATTTGTGGTTCCCGATCATTTTCTCATGATTTCTGTTTCTATAATTCCCTATGCTTAAATGATGTGGGAGGTCATATATCAATCTGTTGATTTCATTGTTTAAGCAATAAAGAAACTGCTAGGCCCATTTGATAGGCCCACCCTTAGGTGGGTGGAGTAAACAGAAGGGAAGGCTGGGAGGAAGAGGAAGTGAGCTCAGACTCGACAGCTCTCCTCTCCGGAGCAGACGTAGGAGAGACGCCATGCTACCTGCTCCAGGGAAGACGCACGCTATGAAGCTCCAACCCAGGATGGACTTAGGCTAGAATCTTCCCGGTAAGCGCACCTAGGGGCGCTACACAGATGATTAGAAATGGGCCAGAGCAGTGTTTAAAAGAATACAGTGTCCGTGTAATTATTTGGGGCATAAGCTAGCCGGGCAGGTGGCTTGGGGTGTTTGGGGACGCAACCCTGCCGCCGCCCATATTACTACAAATGACGCCCAGACGTGTGGCTAACTAAACCCACTTAAAAAAAACCTGAGAAGGCTTAAAAATAAGGGAGAGAGAGTTTAACACAGATTTTTGCTGTTTGTTGGTGGCGTGCTGTAGAGAGATTTCCTGATTCAGCAAGAGCAGCAGAAAAACGCTGCGTCATTTCAAAGCGTGGCTTCCTGGGGCTGTGCCACCAGTGAAAACTCTGGCTTTATGTTTGTGTTCCCTCTTGGGATCGGAAGGAGAGTGCTCTGAGACCTTGACGATGACTCAGAGCTCCCCGCCTGCTCCTGGGCAGAAGGCAGAATCAGGCTTAGGCAGGCGGAAGAGCATGGCGGATTCCTGCTGCCATACAGAGATGTGTTTTCAGACTGCGCAGTGCTCTGCGTGTCAGATTTGGATGTTACTTGGATGAAAAGAATTTCTGTGCTGCACGCTCAGTTTCAGAATTAAAGTGCTGAGTGCCGCTCCTACCTGGTAGCCCCAGAGCTAGCACAAAATGGTACGTCCTCCATTTTGAAATTTTCCTGACTCAGCTTCAGCTGCAAATCCCTGAAGCTCATTAAGAGGTCCTGCCACGAAACACTTAAATGGTGTTGACGAAAAGCTGAATGCATGCTTTTCGGTTTTCAGCCGTAGCAGGAAAAAGCTGCGCCATTTAAAAATGCCGGCTTTCTGGGCCATCCTGCCAGGGCAAACTCTGACTGTTTGAGGTAGGAGTGCCGGCTACCGAGAGAGGACTTGAGTGTCGTCTGTTGTAGCTTGCTGGCTGGCAGGGACCTTGAAATGCTATAAACATGGCTGCAGCCTGTATATCCGCCATGAGGCTGGAAAGCTAAGGAATGGACTGGATCTAGCTGGCAAAGCCACGCCTTTAGTCCTACTGATATTGCTTGGCAAATTAAAGGCTCTTGTGGTCAGAAAAAGAGAGATATACAGTAAAGAGAGATTCAAAGACAGAGAAAATTTCTGAATGGTTTAAAGTGTGTTAAAAATATATGCAGACTAAAAGTTAAAATTCTTAAAGTAAACCTCTGTGACTTCAAGGTGTGGTAGCACACGCCTTTAATCCCAGTGCCTAGAAGGCAGAGACAAACAGATCTCTGTGAGTTCAAGGTGTAGTAGTGTACGCCTTTAATCCCAATGCCTGGGAGGCAGAGACGGGCGGATCTCCGAGAGTTCAAAGACAGCCTGGTCTACAGATGTACGCTCAAAAAGCAAAAAGTTAACGTAGGAATGTCACAGCTTAGATTCTTAAGTGCCTAGTGATTTAAAGGCGCAAATCAAAAGTGCTCCTGGATAGTAAAAAATTGTAGATTCACAATAGGACAGATTCAGACCACTAAATGAGTCACACTGCTGGATGAATGTACGTAGGCTTGGGAGAGAGAAGAAAAAGAATACAGAGAATAAAGTTAATGGTTTAAAAAGAAAAAAGTAAAAGTAAAGTCTTTAAAGAGACAGAGTACAGATAGTTATAGATATAAATAAAAATAAGCCGCGTAAAAATGAAAAATTCACAGAGAGTCTGGATTCTTTGTATTATTGTGTTTTCTTTAAAATTTTTGACTGTGAAGGAGCTAAATACAGAGAGACATTTCATTATATGGGCTGCCAAGTGGAACCAGAACGGATATCATGAGGGTATGATTTCAGAATTTGGATCTAAGGATATGATACTTTGGAAAAGAGATTCTTCTTTTGTTTTCACAGAGGATGAGACTCTATGGATTTCTTATATTCCGATTTGGTATGATGGACCACGTCCTCCTGAAGGGTTGCTGTGAACATCTTCAGAAAATTGCTTTGCTCAACTGCCAACTGAGATAAACCTGGCACACAGGTTACACCCTAAATAATCTGATTAACGACGCCCCCATTCAGCAGGAAGCAGTTTGGAGAGAAATAACTGCGCCCATATTCCCAAAAATTGTTTATAAATGTTCTTTAACATTTAAAGGGGGATATGATATAGGTATGAATAATTTGCATTAGTATAGATTTTGCTTTATTGATAGAGATTTATGGTCAACTTTGTTACATGTATAAATGTTTCTGATGTAATTTTTACTTGATAACTGTTTTGTTATATGTAATTTTGCTATGTTAAGGTTAAAGCCTTCCTTTTTTTTGTTTAAACAGAAAAAGGGGAAGTGATGTGGGAGGTCATATATCAATCTGTTGATTTCATTGTTTAAGCAATAAAGAAACTGCTAGGCCCATTTGATAGGCCCACCCTTAGGTGGGTGGAGTAAACAGAAGGGAAGGCTGGGAGGAAGAGGAAGTGAGCTCAGACTCGACAGCTCTCCTCTCCGGAGCAGACGTAGGAGAGACGCCATGCTACCTGCTCCAGGGAAGACGCACGCTATGAAGCTCCAACCCAGGATGGACTTAGGCTAGAATCTTCCCGGTAAGCGCACCTAGGGGCGCTACACAGATGATTAGAAATGGGCCAGAGCAGTGTTTAAAAGAATACAGTGTCCGTGTAATTATTTGGGGCATAAGCTAGCCGGGCAGGTGGCTTGGGGTGTTTGGGGACGCAACCCTGCCGCCGCCCATATTACTACACTTAAATTTTCTTTATTGTCTCTATTTCAGTTTTCAAGTCTTGAATAGTTTCTTTCATATGTTTCATTGCTTTTTCTTAGTTTTCTTTAAGGGATTTATTGATGTCTTCCAATTTTTTGTTTGTGTTTTCCTTCATTTCTTTGAGTGGATTTCTCATTTTCTCTTTAAGGGCCTCATACATTCTCCTGAAGTTATTTTTTTAGGTCATTTTCCTCTGCTTCATCTATATTTGGTTGTTCAAGTCTTGTTGTTATAGGATCTCTAGATTTTAATGGTGTCGTGTTGCTCTTTGTGGTGTTGCATGTGTTCTTACCTTGTCTACTCATCTTTTCCTCTTATTGGTGTAGTTGGGGCTGTCTGTGACTCTGGTGATCAATCTTCCAGGTGCCAGTGGATCCAAGTCTCAGATGGTTGCCCCTTGTGGTGCAGTCATTGCCACGGTTCCAGTCAACCCATTGGTTACTCTATGTTTCTGGAGGTCACTCATCACTCCTGGGGTTTGCTCTGCTTCCATGGAATTTGCTGTCTCAGTCCTGCTCTGGCCTGGGTTGATGGCTCAGAACTTTTTCTGTAAATGTCCCTGGTATGAATCTGCTCCTGTGGAGGTCCCTGATTTGGGGTTGGTCCCACAGGGGTCTCTGGCTCCAGTCCACTCCCTCTGCAGTTGCTCCCCTGCACCTGCTCCTGTAGAGTTCACGGTCTCGGGTCTTCTCCAGCCTAGGTTGCAGGTCAGTCCTGTTTCTGTAAATGTTCCTGGTCCGGATCCACTCCTGCTTCTGTAGAGCTCACCATCTCACACCTACTCGGGCCCAGGTTGCTGGCTCAGTCCCGCTTCTGTGGAGTTCACTGTCTCAGGCTGCCCTAATAAGGTCTAACAGTGACTAGTTGCAAATGGGAAGTCTGAGAACCTAGTAGCTGCTCAGTCCTATGAGGCTGGGTATCCCAGCTGGTCTTCTGGATGTGTTGACAAGGCAAGTGAAGCAGGTGAAGAATCAAGGATCCAGTTTTAATCTCTCCATCTGGAGTTTCCTCAATGATGCCTACTGTAGGCACTCTCTTAGACTTTCAAATGTACATTTGTAGAAATGGAGCTGCAGGCGTTGACATCCAAATTTTAATTGAAACACGGACATACTATGAAATATCTACATCAATAACTGTGTTTTAAAACTGATTTAGTGGAATATATAGCTCTCCTACTCCTAAAACTTTCCCTGTTTATTTCCTTAAGTTCAGCTTAGAAGCCAAACAAAGAAACAAACAACCAGAAAACAAACACACAGTGGAAAACACGTTTAAGAAGACTGAGGGATGAGAGAAGACAGTCTTCACAGGCACCATGGAATCCCAAGTTTTCTTTATTGTATGATGGTCAGATTTTGTTAGCTTGTCCCAATCCAGGATCAGCTGAAGACTGAGGAACTTTCTAGATCAGGTCAGCCTGTGAACATGTGGGAAAGAATTGTCTTGAATGTTAATTGAGTTAGTAAAACCCAGCCTAAATGTGGGCAGCATAGTTTCATGGGCCCTGGACTGCAGGAGAGTAGAGAAAGATAGCTGAGCACTAAACAGGATGAGTTTAGTTTGTCTTCTCTGTTGACTGTGGATGTGGTGTGACTGAGTTTTTTGACTTCTCCCAAATGATGGACTATAAGTCGGAAACCTCTAAGCCCTTTATTCCTTTGTGTTGCTTTCATAAGGATATTTTAGTAGCAGAAATTAAATGATAACACTTAATATATTTATTTAGTTATTGTATAGGAATATTTTTCCTGAGAGTATATGTATGTATGTCTGCATGCATGTATGCATGAATCAAGTGCATGCCTAGAGCCCATAAAGACTAGAAAAGGGCATTGAATCCCATAGAACTGAAGTTATAGATGATTGTGAGCTCAGTCTTCCCATATCAATAGGAAATCTAATTTAATCCCCTTCCCCTATAGAAAAATGTCCATAAGTAAGGTAGACAATTTCTAAGGTAGAAATTATAATTTAAGGTAAATAATTTCTCATTGAGATTCTCTTTCCAGGTGATTTTCCATTCTGTCAAGGTGACAAAGACCTTCACAAAGGCCTGGTAGAGGCAACTTGTAAGCTGGAGCTGCTGTGCTCTTGCCAAGCATACTGTGAATGTGGTGTCTAGTCCCCTCCGAGAAAGCATAGTGCAGAACAGGCTTACTGGGGGACAGCAACACCCACAGACTGGAGTGCTACCAGGAGACCAAGTAAGGAGTCTGGACTTTCATCTCAGCCATCTGGTAGAAAGTTTCCCAGTCTAACACCACTGAGTCTGTGACGGGCAGGAATTCACATCCCATACTACAGGAAGGATGAGGTCTCTCCAGTGAGAATACACTGAGGCTTAGCAAAGAAGCTGAACTTCTGCCATTGCAATGAACAATAAGACAGTGTCTCTTCCTTTATTATTCCAACAAAAAGGTTTAACTCTGGTATTGGGGCTCATAACAAATATAAAAGTGGACATGTTTCAGTTAGATATCACTCATAATACTAAGAATCAGGCATATCTCAAACTGATTAAAAAACTATCAGTAAAGACTGATTAATAATAATGGTCATCTTGATGGAATTTAGAGTCACCATGGAAACAGATCTCTGGGTTTTTCTATGAGGGATTATCTAGATTGAATAGGGGTAGAAAGACTCGTCCTGTATAGGGTTAACACCATTCCATAAGCTAAGATCCTGGACAGAATAGGAAGGAAAAAGCCAGCTGAGCACTTACTTATCTCTCTCTCTGTTTCCAAACAGTGATTGCCATGTGACCAGCATCTCTCTCTTTTTCCAGACAGTAGTTGCTATGTGACCAGCATCTCTCTCTTTTTCCAGACAGTGGTTGCCATGTGACCAGCATCTCTCTCTGCTTCCTGACAGTGGTTGCCATGTGACCAGCATCTCTCTCTCTGCTTCCAGACAGTGGTTGCCATGTGACCAGCATCTCTCTCTCTCTGCTTCCAGACAGTGGTTGCCATGTGACCAGCCACCTCACACTCCTGTGTCTTCCTCTCTGTGATGGAAACTGAGAGCCAGACTAAACCTTCCTTCTTTAAGTTACTGCTGCCAGGTGTGTTGCCACTGCCATAGATAAGCAACACAGAAAAACACAGAAATGGCAGGTTCATTAAAATTTTTTGACAAAAATTTAAAAGCAGCTGTTATGAAAATAAAAACACTTTCATAAGAAATTATGTATGCACAATAAAAACCAATTTAAAACAACAATTTCCAGAGAAGAAACTGCCTCAGCAAAAACATAAATGATATGAAAAATAGTTGTGTGGGAACTTCAGAACTGAAAATATTACAACCAGAGCAGGGCTGATGGCTGTGCTCAAAAACAGAGCACAAAGAACAGAGAAAAGAGTAGCACCTCGTGGGATAAACAACAGGACTTACCAAAAAGTAGAGTGGGTAGAATAGTGGAGACCACCCTATAGTAAAAGACTTGTTTGTGCCATTCAATCCCTGGGACCCACCTGATGGAAGAAAAAAACTGACTCCTGCAAGTTGTCCTTCTACGACCTTCATACATGTCATAAAACACAAGTGTGTATACACACATACATACAAAAAATAATATAAAATTTAAAGTCTACAAAGAAATAAATACTGAAAACTGACTAAGAAGGGAAGAGACAGAAACCAAAATAGTCAAGAAACTGCGTGAACTTCAACCCTAATTATCACAAGGAAATCTGCACCAAGGCATGTCATAACTATACTTGTAAGAACTTAGAGGGCAAAAAAAATCTCAAAAGCAGTCAGAAAAGATGATGCCTTGCTTAAAAGGAAAAGGCAGCTAGAATGGAGTGATTTCAGTCAGGAGCCTTGGGGCCAGAGCAATAAAGAGTACTCTTCAGGATCTGCAGACAGATGAAGTGTGAGTCCAGCAAAAACACACCTTAGAGAGAAAGGGAGTCAAGGTGCTCTGGGCTGAAGGAAAGTCAAGTGGCTTTGTTAGCAGCAGACCTAAAAGTAGAGAGAATGAAGGTATTGCGTGTGTATGTGTGTGTATGGTGTGTGTATGTGTGTGTATGGTGTGTGTGTATGGTGTGTGTGTGTATGTGTGTGTATGTGTGTGTATGGTGTATGTATGGTGTGTGTATGTGTGTGTATGGTGTGTGGGTATGTATGTGTATGTGTGTGTATATGGTGTGTGTGTATGTGTGTGTGTGTGTGTGTGTGTTTAGGCACATGTATACCAACATGAAAAAAAACAAAAATTTTTTTTGCCTGTGAAAGTCAGAGGGCAACCAGCATAGCTGGGTCTCTCCTTCTACCTACAGCGCCCAAAAATGAAAACTAAAGTTGTCAGTTACAGCATCAAGCACCTTTACCCGCTGATCTATCTCGCCAACCCTAGAAGAGGTATTTAACATTAATTATGTTGTAAGTGAATTAGAATATAGAAATGAAATGAGGGTAAGAGTTCCACACTTTTCTGAAACAGTAAAATGTTATTGCCAGTCAACTGTAATGACTTACATGTGTATCTCATTTACCTACAGTAGCCTGCAAGAAATCTAAACTGCAAGCTATGCTCAAACACCTGGGTTACCTCAACATGAATTTATATAAAATGTCCAGGTAATGAGAAGCCAGGAAAAAAATCTCAGAGCAATGAAAAATATTCAGAACAAGCTACAGATAAAAAGAAAATGTAAAATACTGCTAAACACAGAACTCAAGAGTGCATCAACAAAATGTGTGGCTCAATTATCTGTTGCTTAAAAATTTTCATCATCAAATGGAGTGCAATGAACAGAATGATGTAAAGCATGAGGAACGTTATATCATACAGGTGTCAGAAGCAGTAGAAATGGTCACATGAATACCGATTTTACTTTATAATTTTGTTTAGACATAATTCCGAATAAAAAGAAATGCAGCAAGCAAGGCACACAGCTGCAATCTCAGCATTGGGGGGTGGAGTAGGAAGAGGAGGAGTTCAAGACCATCCTCAGCTACACAGTGAGTAGTGCAAGGCAACCTGCTTCAACTCAAACAACCAGCATAGGGCATGGTAAGATGAAGATAACTCTAACAAGGGTCGAAATGGCATGGTACTTTAGAGCCCTTGGTGCTCTTGTCATGGCCAAGGTCTGATTCCTAACACCTGTGTCCTCCTGTAACTTCAGCTCCAGGGAGCTGGGCACACTCTTCTGGCCTCAGGGGGCATTCATAAGCATGCGCACACACACAGATACACACACACATACATACACACTCACAGAGATACACATGGATAAAGCTAAATTAAATATCTTTTTAAAATTATAAATGTATATTCAATAACTAACAAAGCTAAAATGTGTGAAGTCAAAACTGATATAAATGTAAGTATAAAACAAATCCATAAAACGGGGTAGATATTTCAATATCTGTTTCTCAATAGTTGATACAACACATAAAATTAGAATGTTGATGAGCTAGTTCCCTTTCTAATGCTGTGGTATAATACTCTGACAAACAGTTTAAGAGAAAGGGGGTTTATTTTGACTTCCAGTTCTAGAGGAATAGAGTGCCCACAGAGGGGAAGACATGGCAACAGAAGCAGAAAGCTGTTGATTGTATTGCATCCCTAGACAGGAATATTGAGAGAACAGCAAGTGTAGCCAGGTCACGACCCTCGAAGCCCACTCCAAGTGAAATACATCCTCCAGTAGGTCTCTATTTCCTAAAGTTTTCAAAAGTTTTACAGTGAGTTCCACCAGCTAGGGACCAAGGGAGATAGTTCGGAATCAAATTTCAACAGTTGTGTGTGTGACTCCTTGACTTTCAGACAGAAATGTGCTTATGGATGCAAATATGTTCATTTGTTATCTGAGAAAGAAGAAAATCAATCAGGAGAAAGGATGGTACCAAAAGTGTATATGACAAATAAATGTTGACCTGTTGCTGTAGGAATTCCTACAGCTAGTAGTCTTTAAGTTACCCACCCAATTGGGCATGGCCTCTTATACTGTAAATGCCAATGTAAAGTGAAGGTCCATCCTTTCTTCCAGCTGTGGGATTCAGTTGCTGTTCCCTGTTTGAGCAGAGGACTGTAATCTGTGGGTCTACCCCTAAATAAATAACCTTCTATTATATTCCATTCTGAGCCAGTGTGGGATTTCTTTTCAGCATCCATCTTCATCTGGTGTTCCACATGGATCTGAACTCCACACCTACCTGGTAGACCAGCTTAAAGACCTACTGGTCCACAACCCAGAAAGTTTCCCACCCCTACCTACTTGGCTTGCTTTTACCTACTAAACATTTATTTTTGTTTTTGTTTTCATTTTTTTGTAAAACCCCACCACAGCAAAGCTAAGTGCATGTGGCAACTTGGAAATTTCCCAAGCTTGCGCGTGCGCGCGCACACGCGCGCGTGCACACACACGTACACACACACGCACACACACACACACGTACACACACACGCGCACACACACACACGTACACACACACGCACACACACACACACGTGTACACACACACACACGCACACACACGTACACACACACGCACACACACCCCACTGCCATGTTTTCTGCCACATGGTGACTTGTGCAGCTTCCAGTTTGTACTTTCTGCCCATGAGTTCTGAGCTTCTTGCTCCGTGTATGGAATTGATTTAATTGCTTTTAGTTTGTCAAGTAAAGCATATTTCTCAGTACTTTACCAGCACCAAAGCGAAAAAACTAAAGTGACCCAGGACTGTTTGTGGCACCAGGTTCTGCTGTGAGTAGCGACTCTGCAACTATGACACCTGCTGGACAATAAAGATTATTACACCTAAAACAATTTGCTGGACCTTATAACAGGTAATTAATAAATCAACATACAATGACAGACAATATTACCGTGGAGAATTTTAGTAACTTTTTTGCTAATACTATGAATTTTATTCTGCAAAACTTATATGGTTATTGTGATACAACCATTTATTGGATATCGAGACTCAGTTTTTTCTTCATATTATATCCTTAATAAAATGGTTTAATGACAGAGCCAAGAATGAGACACTTTTAGAAACGATACAGTCTTTACAGACTAATAATGAACAGCCAGCTGACAGGACTAATGCCATCGAAAATCAAAAGTTACCTGAAAAAATTAATGCTATTGGAAAGGATGGTATTAATTTGACAGACAAAATTGAATTCATGTCAAAGGGTACAGAGAAATTATCCGAAAGAATTCATACTGTTGAATTTGACAATCAGAAGTTGTTAAAAAGTTATGATAGGTTAGCAGATAGAGTATCTCTCCAGGATGGCAATCTGCATGTTACCCTAATAATGTCCAAGGATGAGATGCTAACTTTAAAGGAAAGACTTTAGACCTTGGAATTACATGTGCAGAATGAGGACCAGAGGCTAGGTGCCTCAATGAAATCACTGGAGATATATACAGGCCAGGAGAAGCAGGCTTTACAAAAGACGGTAGTGAAAAGATTTGAAACGATTGAGGAAATTATTGGAGCTGATGAGCAGGGGAAGAATGTAAAGGACAGGATTTAACATCGCCAGTAGCTGTCAGAGATGACTTACCCAGGGTTTTAGCTTCCTACCCTATAATCTACTCTGACAAAGCATCAAGTTCTAAAGGCTCAAAAGGATCCAAAGAAGGTAGATGGATACCTATAGGAATGAATGATCTAAAATAAATTAAGCAAGCAATAGTAACTTATGTCTTCCATTCTGTATTTCTTAGGGAGATGGTAAAGACATGGGCTTCTAGCATTAAAACCACATCACACAACTGGCTTTAGTTATTTTCAGCAGTCCTAGATGACAGGCCTCAAATGATGTTTAAATGTTATTTCTGGGAAGAGGCTAAAATTTTCAAACAACAGGGAAAGGCAAAAGGACTTGAGACTTCTCAAGATCAAATTCTTGGTGAGGGCACTTATGCTGACTCACAGGCTCAAGCTCTTTACAATGAACAAATCTTGTCCCTATGCCACAAAGCAGCCTTAAATGCTTGGGACAGGGTTCAAGAATAGGAAAACAATTGAATCATATATTAGGGTTAAACAGGGCCAGAGAGAATCCTTTAGTGGTTTTTTTACAAAGATTAATTAAAGCTGTACAAATAGAAGTAACTGACCCAGATGTTAGATGAGTATTTATTGACTATCTGGCTTTTGAAAATTCCAACTTAGAATACAAAAAAATACTTGGGCTTTTAAAGGTTAGGTCATCACCAATAGATGAATGGATCCTGCATACAATGAACATTGAGACGTTTGTCTATAATACTGAATCTTGGATAGGAGAAACAACTTCCAAAGGTATGAGGAGACATCAAAATGCCAAATGATATAACTGTGGTAAAATAGGACACCTGAGAAAGAATTGTAGGCAAGGAATTCCTAGGAATAATATCTCCTCTGGGAATGGCAAAAATAGGAAGACTCAGCCTTCAGGTATATGTAGAAGGTATGGCAAAGACTGACATTGGACCAATAAATGCAGATCAACAAAAGACAGACAAGGCAACCTGATACTATTGGGAAACTCCTTCGGGGGGCCTCTTACAGGCCCCCAAGTCAAAAGTAGTACAGTCATTCCCAGTCACTGTGGAGGACATGTCTCATCAGGAAAATTAAAAATTCAGACCTTCTGTAAAAGACCATACCATTCTGGATGATGGAATAAACATGGAGGATAAATCAAAAATTCCAATAGGAAATAGGAAACATGTACTCCGGTAGACTTCTATAAATGATCAAAGACTAAAGCTAATAGTGCATACAAATGGCATCATAATAGTGGGTTTGATAGATATGGGTGCAGATGTGAGTATCATTACTCCAGAATCTTGGTATCCAAATTGGCCTCTTCAAGAGGCAGATAATCAATTACTAGAAATTGGAACCCTATCTCAACTTAACCAAAATACAAGATAGGTTGAATGCATAGGGCAAAAAGGACAGAGAAGAAGGCTGAGGCCATATGTGGCTAGTATTGCAGTAAATTTATGGGGTTGTGACCTGCTGCAGCAATGGAATACCCAGATTAAAATTCCTGCAGTCCTAGAAACTCATAATTTGGGAAGGATATAATAAGGTACTATACGCAAAAGTCATCAGCTGTTCAGGCTGTACAAGTACACAAAGCAACTAGAAAACCTTTAGAGTACCAACAGCCCTACCTTTAAAATGATTAACTGAGAAGCCAATATGGGTTAAGCACTGGCCTCTAGCTGAAGATAAGTTACTGGCTTTAGAACAACTGGTATGAGAGCAACTAGATGCTCACCATATTGAACAATCAACCAGCCCTTGGAATTTTTCTGTATTTGTTGTAAAAAAGAAATCTGGTAAATGGAGAATGGTGACAGATCTAAAAGCTATCACTAAGGTTATTCAACCTATGGTCCCTCTACAATCTGAAATTTCTCTACCTTCTCTATTACCAAAAGGATGGCCTCTTATAGTTACTGATTAGAAATATTATTTATTCACTATACCTTTACAAGAAAAGGACAGAAAAATTTGCTTTCACAGTGCCTACTTACAATGATTCTCAACATACTAGGAGATACCAGTGGACCATCCTCCCATAGGGAATGCTCAATAGCCCCACCCTATGCCAATACTTTGTAAATCAGCCATTGGAAATAATATGTAAAAAATTTTCTAAATCTATAATTCACATTTTGCTATCTGATTCAAACAGACACTTTAGAAAAAGTGTTTGAAGAAGTAAAGAAAATTTCACCAAAATGGGATTATAAATTGCTCCTGAAAAAATACAGAAAGGAGATTCTGTCAATTACCTAGGTTATAAAATAGGTTTACAGAAAATTAGACTACAAAAGGCACAAATTAGGAGATACCAATTGTGGACTCTGAATGATTTTCAAAGATTGTTAGGAGACATTTCCAGTCTATGACCAGCTGTTGGGATAATGATCTAATAGTTCATTTAAACAAAACCTTAGATGGTAACAAAGACTTAAATAGTCCCAGAGAATTAACAATTGAAGCAGAAAAGAAACTGATTGTTGTTGAAGAAAAATTACAGAAGGCACATGTGGATAGGGTAAATCCAAATCTTAATTGCATTTCAGTCATATCACCTTTCAGAATTTCCCCTATAGGAATTTTAATGCAAAGGGAAGATATAACCTTAGAGTGGATCTTTTTACCACATAAACCAAGTAAAAAAATTTAAATTTATGTGGTAAAAGTCTCTGAATTAATTATAAAAGGAAAATTGAGACTTGGTTAGCTGAAATGGTGTGCTTTTTTACAACGTTTTGGCCAGAACTCCAAATAGGAACCTCAGAAAAACCCTACAGAATACTCAGGACTATTTGCAATTATAGCAGACAGTAACCTTGGAATTTATCCGTCATTTTACTCTCACATGATCCCATAGAAAGAATATCACCCCCATGGCAGCTCGAAGTAGTTCTAAAAGATGATGTCCCATCTCCCAACAAAGTTTGTCCTCTGGTTTAGGGACATCATTTAGGGGTTGATTATAATTGTTATAGAGTTGGGGTTGGGGGAGAAATTATGTAAGCTCAGGGATCTCCTAAAAAAAGAAATTGGATTGGATAAGAGATTAGTGTAAGCTTACTCACACTAATAATATTAGTGAGTAATGGAGTAAATAGTTGTGAGCTATTATTTATAGGCAATTTACATTGGTATAGATTCTTGTATATGATACAAGCTTAAATTATATTGAATATGTTCCTATTTTTATCTACAATATTTCTATACCTAGACAAAGTTATTTTGTCATGTTATATGCATGCATGCTTCTATCTCTGTTTAAGACATTTTGTATATTGATACAATTTTGGGATATATTTATCATATTGCAATATACATTTCTACCTTTGATCAAAATATTTATACATTGTTTACATTTTGAGGTCATCGTCCTCATTTGTTGCACAGTTGTTTAAAGATTGTTTAATATTCTATGAAGTCTTTGTCTTTAAGTTATACAGGTATTAAGAATTATAGGTCAATAGTCATCCGTGTTTGTCATACTTATAGTTAGACTAATCAGGTTCTTTATATACATAGAGATTTATTCTGCAGATAGGTAGTATTCAACCACTTCAAAGAGCTATAGAATACGTCATTTAATAACTTAGGGTACTGTTGATGAGAGACACAATTGCTCCTGGCAGCACCAATCTATTCCTGAGAGAATGTTGAGCACCAAGATTCTCCACTCGGAGTTTGTTTTCTTCTTGGCACGAATGGCCTTTGGGCAAGGAACTGCCCATGCCTCAACCACTGACAAGGTACATGGTATCTGAATATGGATAAACAGGACACAAGGAAAAAGACTGTCAAATCTTGCCAAGACAGGTAAGAGGATTTTGAAAATTTTCCTGTCTCTGAAAATGGTCTGTCAATTATGCTAGCCCTTAGCCAAAGCTGGTTGCTCCAAAGTTGCAAATGAGACTTTGGGTGATTGCCCAGGTAGCTAGTTGTCTCTGTTATTTGTTGCACATTTTGGAAGTTGTTTGATTGTACTTCCTGCTGCTTACTCAAATAATATTATTTCCCTTCTTGGGTCTTCAATGGGGTTGAAGACTAGATAGTTGTAGTTACTTTCCTCTCATCACTTGGCCAAGTTATTTATTATACAAGACTTAAACTCATAGGATAAGATAATTATTAAAACATTTATCACATGTTTCTTGCTTGGTATTTTTTATGCTGATTGTAATTCTAATTTTTATACCTGATATTTGTTCTTATTGTATATAATTTTGTATTAGGTTTAGAACTTTCTTATTTAAACAAAAGTGAGAGGTGCTGTAGGAATTCCTACAACCAGTAGCCTTTAAGTTATCCATCCACTTGGGTGTGGCCTCTTATAATATAAATGCCAATGTAAAGTATGGGTCTGGCCTCTCTTCCAGCTGTGGGATTCAGTTGCTATTCTCCATTTGAGCTGAGGACTGTAATCTGTAAGTCTACCCCTAAATAAATAACCCTCTATTATACTCAATTCTGAGCTAGTGTGGGATTTCTTTTAAGCGTCTGTTCAACCTGTGTCCTATACCTTCACTCACAACCAATCATATATTTGAATGGAAAGCATAAAACATTTAACAGGAACCTTTTTTATTAAAAAAAATAAGGGCAGGGCAGATGGCTTATGGATAAGGGCATTTGCTTTGAAAATATGAGGCTCTGTGCTTGAACACCACATAAAAATATGGACATAGACATTCATGCATGTAACCTCAACACTTGGAAGTCTGAGACACAGACATCAAGGAGACTTCTTACTGCTATCTTCACTCCACATTCTCTGTTTCAGGGAAATAAAATAGAGGGTGATAAAGCAGGGCATCTGACGTCCTCATCTAGCCTTTGCTTGCACATGTGGACTCACGCATCTGCACACAGATCACACACACACACACACACACACACAAACCTAAATAATCCAGCTTGAAAATTGACAAAATACCTGACCTTTCATGAAACAAAATGTCCAGGCACAAATAAGCACATAATCAACATTGTACCTCATTAGCTACTAAGGAACCATAATGGAATATCAATATTCAGCTACCAAAATGGCTAACATGAAGTTTAGTGACAATACCAAATTCTGGTGAGGAAAAAGGGAGAAATACTTATTCACATATTACTGTGGGACTTCAAACTGCCAGTAGTTTGGCAGTTCTTAACAAAAGTGAAAGATTACCACAAACTTAGTAATTTGTTGATGAGCATCTTACCAAAGAAATGAAGACCTATGTCTACACAAAATTCTGTATAATAATTGCAACAGTGGTTTTCTTTGTAGTTGCTCTCAAACAGGACATGGTCATGATGGCCCTCAGTGAGTGAAGGGTTAAGCACATTTGATAGCTATACTGTGGGGTATCATTTAACAATAGAAAGAAGTAAGTTATTGATACATAAAATCACCTGGGGGATCTGTGGCAAAATATACCAGGTGAAAAAGCTGTTCCCGAAGTTGCACACGATATAATTCCACTTACTTGACATGGAAAGGCAGAATTATGCATAATTTACAAAGAGATTAGTGGTCACCAGAACTTAAGGAAAAGGAGGAAGTGTGAGGGAAATCGTGTTTATAAAAGTTTTTGCAAATCATCTTTATGATGTTGGAAAGTTGTTGTGTCTTGAAGAAACTGGTAAGGAGTGGGTGGTCTCCCTTTGAATTCTTAAGCTGCACATAAATCTGTTGCATGTGTATGCATGTGTGTGTGTGAGTGTGTGTGTTAATGTGGCACCGGTAAACAATCTCAGAACTTTGAGAATGCAAGGCAAGCACTCTACCACCAAGCCATCATCACAAATCAGTCTATCTATCTGTCTGTCTGTCTGTCTATCCAACTATCTATCATCTATCTTATCTTCTATCTATCTATCTACCTATCTATCTATAAATAATATAATGAAATTGTCCACTGTGGGCTTCCTTATCTTCCTACACTTTCAGAAATCTCTGTCAAAAGTACAGAACGTTTTATATTCATAACAGATGCCAGTCTCTTCTGAGTATCTGAGCAGCAGCCACAGAAGGCAGCTAGTGCAGCCCATGTGCAAGTTTTAGGGACTTTTCTCATGCCCATCTAGGGTTTTCTCTTTGGACATTGTGGCTTGGATTAGTGAGTAGCTTCTGGGGTTGTTACAGGGATTGGCATATGGAAAGCATGGCAGGAAATGGCACCTGATAGAGGCTCAATAGATACAGTGTTTCTTGCTGTTGTTGCTGCATTTTTGACCAAGACCAGAACAGTGCAGGAACTGATGCTGGTCTGCTGGAGGAAGCCTTTTCTGTGTTGTAGCCTTATGGACGCCACACATGCTGCCAAACAACTCATCTTCTTTCATGTCAGCTTGAATTCTAGTAAGTGTGTGTGTGTGTGTGTGTGTGTGTGTGTGTGTGTGCAGGTGCACATGTGTAGGCAGAATAGGATAGGTCAGTCTCAGTGTCATTCCTCAGGAGCTTACAAGCACATGCCACCGTTCAGGAATTTGTGTCCAGTTCTAGGGGTTGAATTCGGATCCCCATGCTTGCACAGCAAGAATTTCACTGATTGAGTCATCTTCTCAAACTATTGCTCTCAGTGTGTTGTCTGCAAGAGCCTTCCCCATAAGAAATGTCTACAGATCTTTAGGTTTCGTTTCCTTTAATTTTGATTGACTCCTGAGTGCAGAGACCTGCTCACCTGGGACAGACTCTCACCACTGCTGTGTCAACGCTTCTTTTCCATGGAGTGCCTCCTTTGCTCTCAGTTGAGTAAACAAGCACCTGCAAATACACCAATAGCACAGTAATTAGGACTTGAAGAAATTCCTGTACTTTTTCTTCAATCAAATATGCTATCCTCCTGCCTCATATCACTTAAGAAACTATTCAGAAGTTGATTTTACCCTTTCTTTCTATAGTTTCACATTATTTAAATGCTTTCTTTAAAAAATAGATGCTCATTTAAATGTTTTAAACGTGATTATTTTTTCCTTTTTATCTTTGTATATGAGTGATGTATATGTGTACATGTGATGTCTCTCTGTGTGTAGGGATGTGTGTGTGTGTGTGTGTGTGTGTGTGTGTGTGTGTAGAGGTGTATGCTTCTCTCTGCATATTACAAGGTTAGTTGACCTTATGGCTTTCTGGGGTTCTCTGTCCCCATCTCACAGTAGGAGCTCTGGAACTACAGATGTGTGTTACTGCACCCAGCTCTGCATGGACTCAGGGGGTCAAACTCTAGTCCTCATGCTTATACAAGCACTTTACCCGCTGAACCTCTCCCAAGCCCTGAATTCTTATGGCAAGGACCATAATACCCATGATTTTCAGCCAGAATCTTCCCCATTGAATAATATCGGCTCAGGTTAATCTTTGCTGACTGCTGTTGTGCCCACATGCAGCATCTTTTCACATACACCCCATCCATGGCCCTCGCCCCACTACCATGCCTACCCCTGTTTTGAATACTCACAAACATGTTTTATTATGTGCAGGAGAAAGGTTTTTTTTTAGATATGAAGTTGAGTAGAGTTGCACAATACTTAGATGCCAACCTGTTTCCCATGGCAACTCTTTCTTTCCTTCCTAGAAGACTTGTTCACTCGTGGTCCTACATCTTCTCCAACACTGGGCAAAAATAAACTTCTAAAAGGTTTTGTCAGTTGAATAAAATTAGAATAAATTCTTGAATAGTATTGTGTGTTATTAGATATGAGATGAAATCTCAGTATGTTCAAGTTGGTATGCTGCTAGTCTGCTTTGAATTTGAATGTCTTCACGTAGTCATGTGTGTTGACACATGTGTAGAGTGCGTGTATATGCACATGTGTGTAGAGACCAGAGGTTGACATCATGTGTCTTCCTCAACCACTCTCAATCTTATCTTTTGAAACATGATGTCTCCTTGCACCTGGTTTGGCTAGACTGGCTAATGAGCACCTGTCTCTGAGATTATAGGAACACACCATCAAATCTGGCTTAAAATTCCAGCCCAACCAACCAACCAACCAAGCAAGCAACCACACAACCCTGTGGGCTCTGAGGGTCCAAATTCAGATCCTTTGGCTTTCCCTGATCACACTTTATCACTCTGAGCTGTCTCCCCACTTCACCCCAGTCCATTTTAGTATTTCTTGAAATAGGTTTTGTTATGAGATGTCAGTTTGTGTTTTTTTTATTTATCCTTCTACATTTACTCTTTCTATGTAAACCTTTATCAACATGAAATTTATTTTTCATTAAGAAGTATATTCTTTTTCACAATTGTATAATATACTCTCTACTAAATTCAGAAAACAGCATCCACTGAGATACCGCAGTGGGTAAAGGTGCTTACTGCCAAGTATGGCAACCTGAATTCAATTCTGCCAACTCACTTGATTGTAGAGAATTGACTGTTGAAAGCTGTTGTTTCCTGACCTCCACATGTGTGCTGTGGTACAGGTTACCCCCAAATAAATAAATGTAAACAACAAACAAACAAAAACCAAAAACTACTCCTCAAAGTTTGGCAAATAATACATGCAATTGGACCATTAGTCTGAGCTGACCCTATTGAATTTTTGTAAATATACAAAACCCTTTCTGTATTTTTGTCTGGTTTCATTTTGATCTGATTTCCAGTCATGTTGCCCTCTTTACACTTGCAGCTTTGTGAAACAAACAATTCAGTCAGGTTTTAGTACTTTTGCACACACATTCTGGCTACTCCTAACACACTATTTTTTGCAAGTGATTGAAATTATTTTGTCAAATTCCTCCCTGACCCATCTGTTCTTCACCGAGTCTATTGGTGCACAAGTATACACATAAACACACATGCATGCATGCACACGTACACACACACACACACTCTCTCTCTCTCTCTCAAACACACACACACACTCTTAATTTGATGACTAGCCAGTAGCACCTTTTTGTGCTCATGTGTATATACATGTATGTTTGTGCGTGTGAGAGTATAAGCATATGTGTGCAATGGCACATGGGTATACAGCAGAAGACAACTTTTGATGTGAATCTTCGACCACCTTGTCTGAGGCACAGCCTCTTGCTGTTCACTACTATATCCATAAGGCTAGCTTATGACATCTGGATAAACCTCCTTTTTGCACTCCCCCTCCCCATAGAAGTGCTGGGTTTACAGATACACACTGTGGTGTCCAGCTTTCATGGACGGGGAATCTGAACTTGGATTCCTCAGACTTGGGCAGCCAGCACTTGACTCACTGAATCATATCTCCGGCTCTCTGCTGTCTTTTTCACCTGGCCTTCTCCATCCTTTGAGTCCTGGTTTTGAATATTCAAGAAAATGTATAGTCTTCATCCGAGCTTTCTTCACAACTTCTTGCACTGGTAATAAAGATTTTTTTTTTAGATTAGGTTGATGACAAAATAATTATTGGTCTTTCTTGTTGGGGTTGTCTTAATGTCATACAAGTAGCCACCTGCCCTGTCTGGACAGATGCCTTCAGCATGACTCTTGTGGAAAGGCCCCTGCTAAGTCAGGCAGAGATAAAATCCTGGGCTGTGTGGTTACCCCATGGCAGTCTGCAGGGCTGTTTTAACATCACAGGTCTGGCCCACACCAGGTTTGCTTGGTTCTCATAAGACAAATAATGGAGCAAATGATTGCACTGTTCTGACCCACTTGTCTCTCTGTGAGCACAGCTTGGCAGACAAAAGCATTAGGAGCTCCACAAAGGCTGCCATGAGGTCTTAGTTTTTCACTGTTTTGAGTGTGCTTATATGTATGTGGACAGGTGTGCACATGCATTTTATGCAAGTGCATGCATGTGTGCCTGCGTGTGGGAGCCAGTGGACACCTAGGGTATGGATACACGCTGGCCATCAACTTTTCCTTTGGAGAGAGGCTCTCTCGCTGGCCTCAGACTTACCAATACAGCCATGTTGGCTGGTAAGCCCTATCTTCACCTCCTCAGTACTGAGATTACAGGCATGGTTTGGTGACTGGAACTTTAAAAACATGTGGATTCTCAGGGTGAAACGTAGGATCTTATCCCTGTGCAGCTTCCAGTATTTTATCTACTGAGCAGTCTTCCCATGCCCACTGTTTTACCGTCTTTAAAATGCAGTGCCGAGGTCCTTTCCTCCTGAGATGAGAGACTTCCCAAGAACGGTGCAGCACTCAGAGATGCTCTTGCTGAAGATACCTTTCCCATCTTTGCAAACGAATCTCATGGATTGCGGGGATGACCTGGAACTAGCTACATAAATGAGGTTGACCTCGAACTTCTGATCCTCCTGCCTCCGCCTCCCCAGTGCTGGGATTACAGGCATGCACCACCACTTACAGTTCAGGCAATGCTGGATGTGGAACCCATAAACTACTGCAAACTAGGTGAACACTCTACCAAGCCAGTCACATATATGCTATACATTCAAGTTTTTAAATGAGGTTGGCTTGGGGGTATAACTGTTTTTGTGCCAATTCTCACCAGGAGAAAGTTCCTCTTTCTACACTGTTACCTTTGGTTTGGTTTGGTTGGTCTTTTGAAAACAGGGTCTCACTATAGTCTTGGCTGGCCTGAACTCACGATGTAGACCAGGCTAGCCTTGATCCCAAAGAGATCTGTCTTTCTTAAAGTCCTGAGCCACTGTATGGTTTGAAAGGCTAACTTCCGAGAGAAAGGGAAGGAGCTGACCAAGGGTACCAAAAAGTTTTGTATCTTGAAATCCTTATTGCAAATGGGTTGAAATCTATGGAAAGCCAGATGTATTTGTACCTAGCGGACTTCACCAAAGAGTCTGAATACAGCACGTCATTTTGATTAATTGTGGGTAATGGGGTTCTTATGAACCCGAGAAAGAAAACCGCTTCTCTGCCGCTACAGTTACAGGCTCCATTTTGTTTGCAAGGTCTCCCCAGAGGATTGCGCACATAGGACAGGCTGGACGAGTCTACATGGTTACTGATGCTCCACCAGGCGTTTCAATAAACTCCCATACAGGGATGTAGCTTTCGTTTTAGGGAGTTCTTTTAAAGATGAGATGAAGGGGGGAAAGGTTTCCTAGTTTAAAGCATTTTTATACAAACCAGGCTGAGGAGAATCTGCCAGAGTTCTCAGAGAAGCCGAGGGATGCTTGGCCTAAAGATACCAACAGGACACAGAACTGTGAAGAAAAGAATGCTTTTATGGAACTGGGCGGGTGCTTTCGTCCTCCAACCTACCAGAAGGTGGCGCGAATTCACTGTTGAAACCACGAAGAAGGAGCGAGGCTTTCTTTTCGTGCGCCCGGCCCTGTGAGTCTAGTAAAACAGAAAGAAGAGAAAGAAAACAAACAAAAAACCCACCCAAGATGGTTCTCTAAAAATAAACGAACGGCCTGAAAAGGTTCGTCTTTGCAAAAAATAAATCACTCTCAAGTTGCAATCGTCCACATTTTTATGGCCTGCCTTAGCTGATGAGAGTCAAAGGAGCTGAAGAAGCGCTGAATACAGATTCGCGGAGGACGATTTCCAGGATTTTGTGTAAGAAACTTAAGAAGCGGCCGCTCCATGTGTTCAAGAACCACCAGACCCAGAGATAGTTTATGTTTCGGGTTCTAACAAACAGCAAAAATAAGGAAGTCACCAAGCACGCACTGCTTTTCATTCGGAAAGTACTCGGGATATTTAGGAGTTTGGACCTTAAAGAACATCCAAAACCAGACGTTAAGGAACGTCCTTCTGTGTTTTCCGGAAGAAAATTAAATGTTAATAGAGAAAGCAAGGGATGCGGACAGCGAGCTCACAGGCACAAAAGGAAAGAAAGCCCCCAAAGCCACCACCATTAACACCCACCAGAATAACAAAACCGGCCTCCTTGGCGCTGAGGCAGCCTCTGAAAGGAGCTCGGTCTGAAGTAGCTGGTCAGAAGCGTGTGTTGGTGGCCACTTTCCCAACAGCCAAGAACATTTTTGGACGCCGGATAGTTACCGGGAAAAAAAAGAAAGGTTTTTATTTTTAAAATTAATTTTTTAGTTCAGTAAAATATCCTATCAACTAAAGTTCTATTAAAAAACAATTTCTCAAATTCTAGGTTAAAGCGATGAGTTAAAGAGAAAAAAACTAATTTTAAATGAAAACAAAACAAAATAATAATAAAAAATACTCCCAAAGCTTTTCATAAAGAAACTAAACCAAAGAACCCAAGGAAGACGTAAATGTTTTCAAGTTAGAATTTCTAAAGAAATTTCAACCAAGAAAGTAACCTCAGGCTCGATCTTCGTGTTCCAGCCTGAAGCCTGAACTTCATTTTAGCAAATGTTACTGAAAAAAATGTATTTTTGTTCCTAACAAAAAAATCTATCTTTTAAAAAATTAATTTGCTCTCAGCGTTGATAGGATACATTTTTATTTAACTTCAGGGCCGTGCCTTGTAATTAGTCTTTCTTGACCTGTTTCTTGTAAGAAAAGATAAGGTGTAGAAAGAAAAAAATACAATAAAAACAAAGTTGTAGGTTGCAGTTAAAATATTTTGCTTTATCACGCCTGGCGGGAAAAGAGCCAAAAACACTAAAGTCAGGGCGACCGAGAATCACTCGCCGGGTCCTCTCAATTCCGAACCTCAAGTTCATTTCTTAAAATCTTGGGGGCTTCCCTGGTGAAACCGAGGGCATTTGGTTAGAAATGGGGTGGCTTCTAATTCATTTGAGAGAGGGATCAGGACATGGAAAGGAAACTGGGGGTTATTGGAAGGGTGTGTGCGTTTTCTTCAACAACTTTTTCTTGGCGGTTTTCGTGGAGTGCCCCGGAGTTTAAACCTAGTCTCTAGGCTCACCTGGAAGAGTCCCCTTCGTGGCACCCACTCCGTCTGGCGATCCTGGATCGCTCATGCAGGCAGAGAGAGTCACTGTGAAACAAAATTCTCGTATTTATGACATCTTTCCCCCTGTCCGAGTCCGAACCAGGTTTGGCTGGCGGGGTGGGGGGTTGTCTCGGGGTTCAGGGAGATAAAGGAGTTTTATTTTAAGTGGGGTGCATGTCAAAGTTAAACAGCATTTCTTAGCTAAGATGTAGGGCGAGTCTTCATTTCCTTTTTTTTTTCACTATTTTTTTCTCAAAAAACTTTATTCCTTAACATTTTTTCTTTCCTTTTCTTCCCTCGATTGCTCCAAGAGAAAAAAAAAGAAAAAAGAAAAAAAAAGCCACTCGGCTTTGCTTTTATTGTCCGTTACCTCCCAAAGAGCAGGCTTAACTTCTGGTCCTTGTGCGTTATCTGGGCAGTCTCTGGCCTCGGCCACTACTCGGGTTTGGTTTTATTTGGGGACCTTTGAGAAATATTTTGGCAGCAGTGGGTGTGTGCGCGGAGGTCGGGAGCATCGCAAACCTAAAAGAAGCGATTGTGTCCACAGAGTGTGAGCCAGGATCAGCGAGCTCCAGGCTGCCGGGACGGAGCCGCCCGACCGTGTACGCCGCAGCTCCAGCACCAGACCCATCCCTGCTGGCTCATCGACTTTAGGGAAAGGGACCAAGAGACAAAATAAAAATGCCGTCGCGACCGCGCTCATTGGTTTTACTTTTGCATTCGAAGGCTCCTGTAGGGGCCGGGTGACTCTCAGCGGAAAGCTGGGCCCCAGGACGCGGCCTTTGTCGCTGGCACTCCAGCAGGCTTCCCGGTCCCCTCCTCTGGCGCCCGCCTGGGACGCGCCTGCTCCCACCCTCTCAGATGGCGGGGGAAATTGAACCCCAACTCCATTTTGCATTTTGCAGCCCCTTTAGAAGGACTTGGAGAGGAGGCCAGAGAGAAAACCTGGAAAGACAGGCTGTTATTTATGACTGGCGAGTTGTACTGTGGCACCAGATGGTGGGACTTTCAGGCCGGGCCACCTCCCCCCAGCTTTCCGGTTCCCCTAATGTTAGACCAAGAGTCCCTAGCAGGGCAACGCCTTAGGCACCCCCTCTATTGCTTCAGCTCTCCACCATATTGCTTTAGCTAAATGTACTTGGTGGAAGATAGACTTAAAATTTTTGTATTTATTGCAAATTGACCCCCACCCCACACCCAAGCCGATTCATGATCTGACATCTGTACACCGCCGCTGCTGCCCTTCTTTCCGGAGGCGGGGAGGCGGACTGGATGGCCAGGTGGAAGGTGGGGTAGGGTTAAGAAGCCCAGAAGGGCCTCACTTCCTCTTCGTTTTGTCGCCCTTTGTTGTACATACGGGGGCAAGCAAGGTCTGCCAATCACTACCGTCTCCCTTTCTTGTTCTATAAAGACAGGGTCGTCACAGCAACCGTGACATGACAGGCTGGTATCTCTCTCGAGCTCCAGGGGGCCCCTAATAGGATTGAAGAGAAAGATCAAGCGAACGTTTTCCTATTTGGGGCCCTGTAATAACTCCTAACTGCTTGCATATACATGGCCCTTACAGTTTAGGCAGACAACTTTTAATCCCAGAAACACAGGCCTGTTTTCGGCAGGGTCTGCTTTAGAGAACCCCGACAGACCCTTTTTCCCTACGGTCCCTATCCACTCACCTCGCCCTTTATTTGAGAAATGAGATGAGGACTCTCCTCCGGTCTCACTAACTCCCAGCCCCTCAAAAACCTGAAGCTGTGATTTCATTAATGCGTTTTTAAGCATCTCAAAATAAGTTTAGAGGGAACAAAGGCGCCCCCTTTTTGGTTTTAACATAAAGTCTTGAGTGGGCTCAAAAGTTTAGAGGTCTTTGGGAGACATTGACCTTGAATGTGATTTCCCAGAGGAACAAAATGCACAAACCGACCAGAGGCAGAGGATGAAAGAGCTTTTGCCCTCGGGTTCCCTGTGTTCAGAGAGAAACAGGAGAACGAGAACGTGTGTCCGGTGGGTGTGGGCATCGCAGGAGTAGGGAGAAGAAAAGAAAGGAGGCATCTAAAGAGGGCGCTTTATTTCCAGGCCCCTGATCTGGGGAACCAGTTGAACTGGAGTTGGTGGTGTGGAGAGAGAGAGAGAGAGAGAGAGAGAGAGAGAGAGAGAGAGAGAGAGAGAGAGAGAGAGAGAGAGAGAGAGAGAGAGAGAGAGAGAAGGAGAGGCAGAGATGACTCGAAAACGTAGACGCTAACTGCCTTGGAATAATGAACATCACCAACATCTGTCACCACAGATGTTTGCTTTCTGGTCGGAGAAAGAATATCTCTCCCTCCCTCCCTTCCTTCTTCCCTCTCTCCCTCCCTCCCTTCCTCCCTCCCTCCCTCCCTCTCTCCCTCCCCTCCCTTTTTCTCTCCCTCTCCCATTCCACCCCCTCTATCTCCATCCAGGACTGGCAATGAATTCCAAATCAAGGGTTGCAGGGTCTTTTCTTTCCCAAGCAGCATCTCCCAGGTCTCTGAACATATAGTCTGCTTAAAAATAAAAAACAAAACATGGTTTGTCTGGGGAGATGTCTCCAGGTACAGCACTTACCGTGTAAACGTGAGAATATGAGTTCAGAGCTCCAGAACCCATATAAGAAAGCTGAGCATCATGGTGCACGCTTGTAATTTTAGCACTCCTAAGGTGAGTTGGGAGATAAAGACCGGGGATCCCAGAAGCTGGGGAGGGGAGGAGCTAGCCTGGGTGAAAAAGAGACCCTGCTTCAAAAACAGAGCTGATACCTGCAGCTGTCTTCTAACTCCCACGTGTGCCCACTCACACATGTGATCATACACTGTACACACCCACTCACACATGTGATCACATGTATGTATACCCACTCATACCACAAAACAAATGAATAAAAATGAATGTATGAAAATAAACATGAAACACACACAAAAGAAGGCCAGCTTGACACAACCATTGGTGAAATCAGGAAAATGGGCCTTGTCATGTGGTCTCAGTCAGGGAAACTGAGGCATTGGGATGGTCAGGGACTCTCTGAGTGACCCCCTGGGAAGAATCAAAATAAGCAATCTGTCTTCATCTGCAGGAATGTCTTCCATTTAGATTTTGCGACACAACATTGTTGTCTACAGAGTTTACCCCAGAGAACCACATAATCAAGTTATAAAAATAAATCATTAAATATCCTCATAACTTTTAAATTAAATTTCTAAAGTGTGGGTGGCTATCATGGAGTTCATGTGGTTTCTTGACCACTGGTTGAACACATCTTGGTATCTTGGAAGGCACTCTTAAAAAATGATGCAAGCCCGACGGTGGTGCCACACACCTTTAATCCCAGCGCTCAGGAGGCAGAGGCAGAGACAGGTGGATCTCTGTGAGTTCGAGGCCAGCATGGACTAAAAAGCAACTGCCAGGACAGGCTGCAAAGTTACACAGAGAAACTTTGAATTGAAAAAAAAAATGGTACAAGTGACTGATTTGATTATTGTTTTTCCTTGTGTTTAATCAACATAACCACTGAGCATCTAGAATATGGAGTAGTTTGCTGTGGTGTCTAGGGTGTGTGTGAGATAAATGGTTGCGCTGGGGAGACAGGAGGAGTGTGAGCTATGAGGTCCTCCTACACAGAGAGTATCTTCCTGGAAGAGCCTGTGAAAAGCAAGCATGCTGGTACCAGAAGCGTGTGGATGGATGTGTGTTCTGAGGCTATGGGATGGAGCTCTGACAAAGAAGCATGGCCACCAAGCCAACAAGCCACAAGCAGACACGTAGTGGGCAGGAAGCATTGACCTGAGAAGCCAAGGTGTCTGGGGTTTTAACAAGGGCTTGGAGAAGGCTATGGAAGTACGGTAGACAGCTAGTAGTACAGGGGAGCCCAGGTGGGAATGAAAGGGGGGGACCTGAGCTACGGGGGCCTGAGGTGACAGACCTGGGGATATTTCAGATGGTAAAATCTGGGTTTGCAAAGCTCTTATGTAGCAATTTCTTCCAAAACTGAGTAAGACACACGATGTTTTAAAGGACACTTGGTAAGACTCAAGAAACAAGCCACCCAGGAGTGTCAGGAAGTCCCTTACAGTGATTGGGTGCACTAAACACTTCTGGCCCCAAGCTTATGTTAGCAAGAAGGGCTGAGGATGTAGAGACCAGCTGAGGTGGCTGAGACACCAGCCCTGTCCAACCGCTTGGAGCTCAGGCAGAGAGCTCCAGGGCTCTGGCTTTCCTGAGCAGTCACCCATGCTGGGGGGCCTTTCCGTGTTGCAGCTGCCTTTGAATCATCTGTGCTCCCATAGGCTACCTCTCACTCATGCTCCCCTAACCCCAAAGAACTCATTGGTTCACCAAGATGCACCGTGCTGATATTATTCCTTTGGTCTGTAATGGTTCTCTGTCAGCTGAACAGATACTTGCACATGTCTTCCCAGAAATAGAGTCAACACAACAGAAGACCCCGATTCTGTCCTTGTGCTAAGGAAGTAGTGGGGATGAGATATGAAGGCTGTTGCAAGCCAGCTCAGGGGACAGGTAGGAAGACTGGCAATGTCTTATTTTTTTATTCTGTGGCTATAATTAAAATACCCCAACAAGAGTGACTTATGGGAAAAAAGGTTTATTTTGGTTCACAGTTCAAAGGTGCAGTTCACCATGCCAAAGAAGAAGGGGTTGAAGCATCTGGTCATGTCATGGCCACCATTAGGAAGCAGAGAGCAATGAATGCACGCAGTTGCTCAGTTCCCTTTCTCCACCCCTTCAGCCCAGGACACCTGCCCATGCACAGTGAGTGGGCCCTTTTCACCTCAATTAGTCTAATCACAATAACCTCTGCAGACTTGCCCAGAGACCCATCTCTCAAGTGTTTGTAGATCTCACCCTTGCTGACAGTTGAGATTAACCATCACTGGCAATAGTTAATGGCCAAAGGATCCAAATATATGAGCCAGTGGGCAGACAAAGAGGCTTTGGGTAACTAGGGAATGGTTGTTAGATATAAGAATTTACACACTCTTTAAATATAGCATTTACCACAGAATGTTTAGTCCTCACAAAAATGCAGAAGCTCAGACTCAGTGTGGATGAACTTTCTTACAACAGATTCTTCCTTTGTCAAATGGACAGTTAGACTCATGGCTGAATCTCTGCCTGACTTAAAAAGCTGGGGCTCGGGGATGGGGAGACAGCTTCGTAAGCATGAGGAATTGTTGTAATAGGAAGCGGCGGGGCTGCGTCCCCAGCACCCTGGCCGTCTGCTAGCTTATGCCCGAAATAACAACACACAAACTGTATTCATTTAAACACTGCTTGGCCCATTTCTATCTAGCCTCTTCTAGGCTAATTCTCACATATCAATTTAGCCCATTTCTAATCATCTGTGTAGCCCATGAGGTGGCTTACCAGGGAGATTCTAGCCTACGTCCATCCTGGGCTGGAGCTTCATGCGTCTGCCTCAGAGAGCAGAGCTATCGCATCTCCGGAAGAGGGGAGCATGGCATCTCTGAACTCACTTCCTATTCCTCCCAGCATTTTGTTCTGTTTGCTCCTCCCACCTATGTTTTAACCTATCAGGGCCAAGCAGTTTCTTTATTGCTAACCAATGAAATCAACAGATTGATATATGACACTCCCACATCAAGGAATTAAGTTTGTTCTCTAGATCCCTGTGGAAAAGTCAGGCATTGTGGCCTGTGTTTTCAGTCCTAGCACTGGGGAGGCAGAGAAAGATGCCCTGAGGCTTCTTAGACAGTTAACCCAGCCTACTTGGTAAATTCCAGGCCAGTCAGAGACTCTGTCTCAAAGGAAAGGTGAATGTCACCTGAGAAATGACGCACAAGGTGTCCTTTGGCCTTTCCATACATGTGCACACATGGACCCATGTGCACCTTTCCATCCACTGTGGTGGTTTGAATAGGAATGGCCCCACAGGCTTATATATTTGCACGCTTATTCATTAGGTAGTGATGCTACTTGACATGGATTAAGAGGTATGGTTGTTGTGTCTCTGGGAATGGGATTTGGGGTTTCCAAAGCTCAAGCCAGGCTCAGCGCTTGTCTTCCTGCTGCCTTCTGTTCTGGATATAGAACTCCCAACTACTATGTCTGCTGTGAGTTGCCATGCTCCTCACCATGATGATAATCATAATTATAGACTAAACCTCAGAAACTGTAAGCAAACCTGAATTAAATGCTTTCTTTTGTAAGAGTTACCATGGTCATAGTGTCTCTTCACAGCAATAAACACTGACTAGAACATACACCCACCCACACGCCAACAGTTTGAAGGGCACATATTGGGTCATTGCACAGCAAATATAGACCAGAAGGGTGGAGACTAATGAAGAGTTGCTGTCCTGGGGACTTGGTTCCAAGTTTCTCTTCCTGTCTCAAACTCCTGGCTGTTGGACCTCCCTATGGAGAGCTTGTTAGCATACTGTCCCCTCCAAAGAAGGGGGTAAGCTGGTTGGGCACAGAGGCTTTTACTGGGTGTAGTGAGCACATCACTGACAAGTCTTTTTTTGGGTTTCTCCAACAACCTCCCCAACTCTCCAATTGTGTGTGTCTCTGTTTGTGTGTGCATGTGTGCACGTGCATATGTTTATGCCTGTGAGGATTGCCTTGGGTGTTGGTCCTCAGGTGTCCTCTGTCTTAGTTTTTGAGAGCAGGATACTTCATTGGTTTGGAACTCACCAAGTAGGCTAGGCTGGCTAGCTAGTGACTTCCAGAAATCGACCTATCTTTAGTATTAAAAATGCACATCACCATACCCAGCTTTTTTTTTAACAAGGGCTCTGGGAATCTAACTCAGAACCTAATGCTTACACTGCAAGCACTTCACTAATTGAGCCAACTTCCCAGCCCTGAGTTTCTTATCTTCTGTGTCTGCTTTGCCTGGATCAACAGAACCGATATTTACATCTGGTAGTTTTAATTTTAGTTTGGTTTTTAAAAGAGTTCTTTCATTATTCTTAATTATGTGTATTATCTGAGTGTATGTGTATGTGGGTATGGGTACCCACGTAGTACAGAGGGTTGGACCTCAGGAGATGAAGTCATAGGTGGTGATGAGCTGCTCCACACGGGTATTGGGAACTGAACTCGGATCCTCTGCAAGAGCAGTGTGCTCTTAAGCACGGAGCCATCTATCGCTCCAGCCTTTAGTCCGGTTCTTAACAACTTTGTTTGCACTGAACTTTATTAATATTTTGAAAGCATCACCCAGTCCACTCTCACTTGATCCACAGGATTATCAAAGAAAATGCATAATCCAGGGAGTTTATCCTCTCCTGTGCAACCGTAATAATCACTTCTGTCTGCCGAGTGTCTCTACATGTCAATGCCTGTCTCACATTCAATTCTTGTTGAATCGCCACAACCTCACAGGTGTTGTTACCTTACTTTACAGAGAATGTCCCCAGTCTCACAACTCCATGCTGTCTAAACCCCAGAGAAGTCCCATAAGTCCTTCCAGGCCAGATGCCTCTGTCTTCCACCACTGCTTCTCTTGTACTTAAGATTCTATCTCATTATAGGAAACTATTGACCACTGTGGGCCTCTATGGCCTTCCCATATGAGTTAGAAGGCTCCCAGTTTAAATAGAACCTGGGAATGGGGAGATTATTGAGTCAGTAAAGTGCTTGCCTTGCAAGCATGAGGACTCGAGTTCAAATCCCCAGACCAGAATCCGTGTGAAAAAGCTGGATATGGTGATATACCTTCGCAATGCCCTTGAAGCTTGCTGGCTTGCCAGTCTAGTCTAATTGGAGAGTCTTAGGTCAATGGAAGACTCTATCTTCAAAAGCAAGCTAGGGACTGGGGATTAGGGCCTGGGGAGATGGTTTAGTGTGTAAGAACAAGGGTGCAAGTTTAAAACTCTAGCACCTACATAAAGAGCTGGACTTGGTAACCCCAGAGCTGTGAGATATGGAGACAGGAGGACCCCTGGGGCTTGCTTGATGCAAAACTACCTTTAGTTTCAGTGATGAAACCTTTTCTCAAGGAAATAAGATAGAAAGTAATACAGTGGGACTCCCATATCCTCCCCTGGCCTCTGCATGTGTACAGAAATGTGTATCTGCATACATACACATATATCTGCATAAATACACATATACCTCACCTCTCTGTCTCTGTCTGTCTGTCTGTCTCTCTCTCCTTCCTCCCCCCTTCTCTCTCACACACACTCATACACAGGCAAACTGCCAACAAATATTGACTGAACTATTATTGGATCTTTATCAATATATCATAGTCTTCTGGATCCTGAAGAAATTCTAGAAAAGTCTGATTCCTTATAGATTTTACACTTGAAAAAAACCAATGAAACCAATGGAATTCATACTATGCCCCAAAAGAACCATGTCTTGTAGCTAATGGAAGTCACCAAACTTCACTCTGCTCCTGTGGCAACCTGAAGGTTGAGCTTCCTTCTCATGACAAGTTAGCATGGTGAGCATCCTCTTAAACTCCCATGTGAGGTGTTAGTTCAGGGACCCAATGTCCCATAGTTTCAGGGAACACAGCAGCTTGGCATCCTGCTTTCCTCTTGCAATAGTATGACTTTTTCCTCTGGGGATAAAGTGATCAACCCCTTGCCATCCTGGAATAGAGATCACCCTGTCCGGGGAGCCGTGGAAACTAACTGAGTAGAAAAATATGGTGGTATTGGATCTATGTCAACAGAAATAGAGCTATCGATACTCCCTGGTAGTTGGAAGAGGGAAGGGTCCCAAGACCTCACCTTGGATTCCAGCCATTGCTTCCTCTCTCCCCTCCACCAGCTGCAAGTGATCTTGGGAAATTCTGGAGCACATGAGAAGTAGAAGACTGACTGAAAGGCCATGTAATTCAGTTTCCTTGAGGTCATGACCTAACACTTCATAGTGACATAATTGTTTAGGGGGTCACTTTTGTGCCTGTAAAGCAACTTTTCAATCATGATCTGTAAGTAAGCCCCAAAAGAAAAGTTTGCTAAGGAAGACTTGGGTGGGTCTGTTTTTGAAACCCTATGTGTGGTAACAGGCATTGTTCACACCTCTCTGGGGAAAATTAATGCCATCATATCCTGTACCCAGGGGCCTGGCACCATTGTTCACATTCCTTGCTTAATATCCCACACCCCAGTTTTCTCACCTCAGTAGGAGTCATTAGTGTTCAAATGTAAGATAATATGGTGTTGAACTGTCTTTGGGATGGTTGGTTCATGGAGGACAATCAAGGAAATGATGGTTATTGGAACAGTGAGAGTCTGCCCTTGAGCCCATGAAGAACAAGCTGATTCAAAATGAAGAGCTGGAGAACTAGGGATTTATTCAATGGTTTCTTTATCTTGGGTTCTGATTTAATATCTTGTATTTTTAATCCTGTGATTGATAGATAAGAAATACAGATCCCTTTCTGGTTGTGTAATGGAAAAACCTCGAACAGGGCATGTAGCACCCAGTCATTCCATGTTTGGATCCAAGGGTCACTGGGCTCATTAGGAGGTTCTTTCGTGTGGGAATGGAGTCCAGAGGTCAAACTTGAGCGTTGACCTTGGGGGCCATCTGTCTTGCTTCTTGAACCAGGTTTTCTCACTCACCTGGAGTCTGATGATGGATAGGCTGGCTAGCCAGAGAACCGAGGGTCTCCCCAGCACTGGACTGGCAGGTGCTCTCTGCCACACAGCTTGTTTATATGGCTGCGATGGTTGGAAATCAGGTTCTCACGCTCCCAAATTATCATTTTACTGACTGAGCCCCTCCCTTATCCTCATCAAGCAGGCCATTCTAGTTTGGAGTTCTTCAGACAGTGGGGGGTCAGGTGAGTCTGGAACTAAAAGCTGTCGAAAAGCTCATTCCTTCATGCATCTGGAGTCGGGGCAGACACCCCTTGGGCCTCTCCGTCAGGGTGGCTTCTCCACATGGCTATTCTGAAATCCAGCAGAAAGTTTGGGGTGGAGCTCTTTGGCCTTCCATGGATCCTGGGAAAATTCTTGAGCCAATCTTAGCAGACAGCATCATCAGGGGTTTGGGCATCAACAGCCCTTAGATCAGATTTTTGCTGAGGTCTATGAGGCTAGGAAATTCTGGAACAAGCTGAGGGATGTCCTGGTTCTCTAGTATGGAGACCACTGAAATAGTGATGGTTGGCGGAGATGGCACCAGGGATGGAGGACCCGTCCTGTACATACAGCTTAGCCTCGCAGCTCCCTCCTCACCCTGTCCACTTACCAGAACATTTGGAAGACCCAAATCCCACTTGGCTCTATACTGGAGAATCTTAGTTCCTTCTCAAAGGCTTCATTATTCCTGTTGTCTTGGCTAGTCTTACAAGAAAAAGAGTCTCTGAGATGGACATACCACTTTGATAATGGGCTGGTCTACCCATGAAGACCCACCTCTGCTCCCACTGAGGTTTGGGTGACCCTCTTTTCCAATGGCATGACTTCAATGAAGGACGAGGCATATAATCTCCATGGCTCTTCTCCCACAGTCTGGCCTGTCACTGAAGAATTATTCAAAGGCTGTCATTTGAAACCAAAACTCATCAGGTTTATAAGCCAGCTTCAACTCCATTGCCTCTGTCCCCTCCACTCTATCTCATCCCATTTCTTCCTCTTTTCCTTCCTCTCTTTCTTCCTTTGAGGTTTTTGTAATCTCAGAGAGGGCTGTGCTAACAATGGCCTCTCCCTTCCAGGAGGGTTTAAAGCGAGCACACCTCACATCTTTTCCCAGGTGCAGGGTGGTATTAGCGCTAACACCTGCTCTCTGACATTTGCTCGGACACTCGGGCCACAGAGGTGGTGGGGGAGCTAAGCTCTACCGTGTTTACTCAGCCCTTGAGAGCAGCTGCACACCTTTGACACCTCCAGTTTTTGAATGGTCACATTTGAAGTCCACAGGCTGCCTCTGGAGCCCACTCATCTAAGGCAAACTGTCTGTGGCTCCGTGTTAGGGAATCAGGTGGGGGTCTAGGGAGCTATGGAGAAGCTAACTCATTGAAAGCCAGATAATCCCCAAACCTCATTTTCCCCATTGCAAGTGACTGCCTCCAGTCCTGCCCCTTTACCACACCAGCCAAGAAGCCAGTGGACCGCTTTGCCCGGCTCCTTTTATCTTCCTGGCCCGAGGGGGGCATGGGCTAATGATCAGTGAAATCAGAAAAGGCCAAGAGGCCCAGCTAATCCACAAATTGGATCATCCTTCCCTGAATAATCAAGAGAGTGGCTGGCACAAGAGTTGGCTTCTCTCTTTGATCATTGGCGCGTTCAGAACACACCTACATTCGCATCCTGTGGGAATCCTCTAGGGAGGTGAGGGCTGGTTCTGTTTGGCCAAATAAAACTCATATATTGGGGGGGAAAAAAGGAAACAAAAAGAAAAGAAAACCCAGTGCTCCACCATCCCTGGGGGAGTGTTTTAATATGACAGAAAGAAGGGAACTGGGAATCTACATGGGTTGTATAAACTCCGGATTCCATGGGCCAGTGCGGGTTAGTGTTGTTGATGCCTCTCTGCAATGATGGGGAATTGGCTGTATATAAACCTTGTTGTTCCATGTGTAATTTACCTATTTTGATAGTGCTAATTATATTTTGCAATGGTGTCACCATTAATAATTGAAGCATGAATTACTTTTTGATAATCTTTGTACAGAGATGGTAAGTTTTGGTTAAGAGGAAAAAATTGTTTTATATGAATTACAAGGTGTTATTCCTTTGAAGCCAGTAATTTTAATATTTAACAACACAAGGTGGATTCTTTTCTTAATGAGGCTTTCTTTGGGGTTCTTTTAAATGCAGGAATACCTGTGGTCTTCAAGTAGTTTGCCTGACAAAGCTGCATTCACAGGCAAGTTCTCATGGTTGGGTTCACACGGTCCTCGTACTTTTATTACTAATCTGAGCGCATGGACATACTTTTTGCTTGTCTGAGTGTATATGCAGATACACAGGGAGGCCCTGGGTCCACACTGGCTGTCATCTTTAATCTCTCTCTACCTTTTTTTTTTCTCAAGGCAGAATCTCTCACTCAACCAGAGCTCACTTCTTTGGCTACACAGCTGAACAGCAAGCCTCAGGAATGCCCCAGCCCCTGCTTGCCTGTCCCCAAGACTGCACATGTCCACCACAGGCTTGGTTTTCCCCCTAGGTGCCTGGGTTCGAACTCAGGTCCGCATGACTGTGCAGCTAGCACTTGATCAGCTGAGCCATTACCTCAGTTACTGGTTTTCAATGATTGGTAGGGAACACTTGTCCATTCTTGATCTTGGCCCCAAACCTGCACAAAACAGATGTCCATTCTTAGCTCGGGAAATGTTTGCATTGTGGTATTAAGGGAGTGGGTCTCCTGGGCTGGGAAGAGAAGTAACTGGCCATGAAGAGATGGTTGATGGGAAGAGGGGACTACCCATGTCATATCTCTGGAGAGGCATGGACCGTGGGATCTCGGGGATTGAACTATGGCTCTGATGCTTGTTACTGCAAAAGCCACAATCTTCACCAGAGCCTCTGTGACTTCTTGAAAGATACTCCCTAGATCATGCCTGTGTACTATTGCCCTCTCTCATAGAAGTGGAGGGTCATGGTGATTCTAGCTGCTTCCTCCTGCATCTCCTGGTCAATTATATATAATTTTGTTCTAACTGTATGCTGTTCAGTAGTCTACAGAGGTGTAAATAAGAATACATAGAGGGTTAAGGGTTAACTCACATGGGAGAAGAACTCCAGTTTTGCAGCTGTGTGCTCTGGGGTGAGGTTTTATGGCAGTACAACTGTTTTGGGGTCACCTGTGGCCCCGTAAATAACCCCTTACCCATATTCTGAAAGCAAGTCCAATAAACTAATTTGTGCCCCAAGTTGGACTTTGGTGGGATGGAGCTGTATTTGGTCATTGGAGCTTGTAAGGAAGGGTTGGAGGTTTCCTTACAGTTTTCCAGGGAAATGGTTCCTTTAAATTATGGGCAATGTCATATCCATTCTCAAGCTTCTGCTTCTGCCTCTGCTTCTACCTCCTGCTCTGAATCCTCCAGTGTTTTCCCATTTGGTCCCGAATTGCATCCAAAGTCTTCCTCATGGTTCCAGGGACCTCATCCCATGCCTGCTGCTGGCCTCTTTCAGCTCACACTCACATGCTCTAACAAGGAAGAGCAGCCAAGCTTGTTCGTGGCCCATAGTGTTGGCACATGTTCTTCCCAGTCCCCAGAAACTTCCTCTGAGCTGTCACCCGGCTCTTACTGTGACCTCATTCAGGCTGGATGCTAGCTCCTCAGAGGCCACCCTAGACATGTAGACTCAAGTCCCTTTTTCTCTGGCCCCTCTGTTGGCTTGATTTTACTCTACACTTCTTCTTGCCACCACCCCAAGTCATTTGTTGATTTGTCTGCTGTCTGTGCTGATGAAACTGTAAAGTAGCGCTAGCAGCAACTCTCTCATGTTTGTCTCTGTGTCCCCACTGCCTGGGGATTTACCTGTGCCTGATGCCTAATAACCACAGGAGGAAGGACTTGGGGGAAGGGCAGATCTAACTCTGCCTATTCGTGTCCTCAGGATTAGGAACCAGGCAAGGAAAGCTTGGTAGAAACAAGTCGATGGTGTTATTGTCGCTGATAATTAACACAAGACCTGATAAACCCACATCTTTGTGAATATTTGTTGAACATTTTGGACTTAAAGGGTCTCAAGAAACATTCAATGCAAACTTATTTTAATTTTCTTCTTGAATACAGCCTCTCAAACTCATCTCTACCTTCTATATTCCCTCCCTTTCTTCTTCCCTCTTTCTTTCTCTTTCTTTCTTTCTTTCTTTCTTTCTTTCTTTCTTTCTTTCTTTCTTTCTTTCTCCATTACTCCCTTCTTTTCTTTCTTCTGTTTCTCCTCTCCTCTCTTCTCCTTTTCTCTCCTCTCCTCTTCTCTTCTCTCCCCATCTTTCCCTGTCTCTCACATTCTCTCCCCTTCTCTCCTCTCCTCTCCTCTCTCTCTCTATCTTCTTCCTCCCTCCTTCCCTCCCTCCCTCTTTCCTTTCCTCCCTTCTTTCTCCCTTCTTTTCTTTCTTAACAAAGACCCTCACACATGCTAGACAAGTGCTCTACCTCCCCAGGCCTCTCTTTTTCATTTATTTTAAGATGGTTGGTTTCACACTGTCCTTGTACTTTTATTACTAGTTTGAGTGCATGAACATACTTTTTATATGCCTGTGTGTATACGCAGATACACATGGAGGCCCCAGGTCCACACTGGTTGTTGTCTTTAATCTCTCTCTACCTTTTTTTTTTCAAGGCAGAATCTCTCACTCAACCAGAGCTCACTGCTTTGGCTACACAGCTGAACAGCAAGTCTCAGGAATCCCCCAGCCCCTGCTTGCCTGTCCCCAAGACTGAAAGTGCTTATCTGTGTCTCTCGGGGTGGATGTGAGCTTTCTCTGTAACCCAGAAAAACCTTGAGCTTTCAGTTGTTTTCTGCATAACTTTGGCGTCAAGCAAGTATAGCCAGGCATGACTAGGAAATGTGTTTCTGAAACTTCCGGCAAGATTTTATCTACTCAAGGGCACAAATGGGGCAGTAGAGGATCTGAGTTTCATCCCTAGAACCTACAGGAAGGAAGGGAGGAAGGAAGGAAGAAAGGAAGGAAGCTAAGGAAGGAAGGGAGGAAGGGAGGGAGGAATGGAGGAATGGAGGAAGGAAGGAAGAGAGGGAGGGAGGGAGGGAGAAAGAGAGGGAGGGAGGGAAGGAGGGAGGGAGGGAGGGAGGGAGGGAGGGAGGGAGGGAGGGAGGGAGGGAGGGAGGGAGGGAAGGAGGAAGGAAGGGAGGAAGGATGTCTGATGTCACGCACCGGCAATCCTAGTTCTGGGGAAGCAGAGGCAGTCAGTTCCTGTTGCTCAATGGCCAGTCAATCTAGCTTACTTGGTGAGCTCCAATCCGTCTAGAGAGTCTGTCTCAAAAAGCCAAGTTGATCGTGTCTAAGGAAAGGTACTTGAGGTTGACCTCTTCCTTCACCTGAGTACACACCCAGGAAGTGAAAGTAGAACAGCTCCATACGTAGACAAATGCTAAGTATGAAGCAGGAATTGAGGACCATGACTGATGTATTTTCGTGTATTAAGACAAGGGTCAGAGCGGAGCGTAGGATGCGGGGATCTTGGAATTTGGCCTTGATAGCCCAAGGGGAACCAGTTGCAACTTAAGGCGTGGCATGTTGCCTTTGCCTTCCATTTGTTTCAGGTATGTGTCACTGTGATTGCACAAGGGTAAGATCATAGGGGTGGGACTGGAGTAACAAGCTGGGAAGGAAGTTAAACTTTTGTGTTAGCCATAAAGTGGACGCTCTACACTAGTGCCTGATGGTAGAGATGGAAGGAGGGCCAGGCGACTGAGTAGAGTTCAAGGCCAATTCAAAAGTAGCCTGGATTGAGAGATTAGATTTGGTGAGGGTAGTGTGGTGTGTGTACATGTATGTGTTCTTATGTGTGTGCATGTGGAGTCCAGAGGTCAGCCAGGAGATCACTCCCTGTGGGTATTGGTATGGCTTAAATTTTGAAACAGGATCTCCAGCTGATCCCAGAGCTTACTGATTTGGCTAGGCTGGATGGCCAATTGGCTCCAGGGATCCACCTACCTCAGGATTTTCAGGGCACTGAGATTGCAGGAGTGTGACATCAAAAATTCCTGGTTTGTTTTAATGAACTCAGGTTTTTACAATTGCTGCAGACTGAGATGTCTCCCCAGTCTGAGGAGCTAGGCATTTAAGGCCTCCTGCTGAGTTGGAAGAATAAGAAGGGAAGCCAGATTAATCTCAATAGCTAACATTTATTGAGCACAATCAACATGATTGAGAGCTAGGAAGGTGATAGGTTAAAGTCCTATCTCATTTTCAGGACAAGATTTTGCTGTGTTATTTCTATTTTAGACACAGGAGAACTGAATATCTGAAAAGCAACTTGTCCAAGACATAAAAACCATGCATGGTAGTGATGGCTTTGAAGTGTGCCAGGTTGGCTAGACTAAGTGAATTTTGCAAACAAACAAATGCAAAACTACCTTTTCTTGTAAGGCTTGGCAAGGTGACTCGAGGATGGGGACCATTAGGGGGGGGCATTCCATAGCTTGCACGTGTGGATGCTACACTCGGGGATCAGTTTGTCATTGTTAGACAGAAGGTGGCCCCAACTTACCATCTTTTGTCTCTCCCTGAGATTACTGACTCCAAGCAAGGCGCAGGGGACGGGGGAATAGGGTCTCTTTACCTTTGGTATGGTGCGGTAGTGTGTGCATGTGTGCATGCATGTGTAGTCATGCCTTCCTCAACTGCTGTTCTTTGCTCAGCCTCTTTGTTAAGACAATGTCTTTCACTGGACTCAAACTTGCCGAGTAGATTCGGCTGGCTGGTCCTGGAGTTCCAGAGATCGCCTGTCTCTGCCTCCCCTGAGCTGTAAGAACAAACTTGACTCTTCAAAACGCCTTCCTTGGCTCCTTTCAGGGTGTGAGCTCTGGAAACTGGACTTAGGTTCTCATGCTTGCAAGGCAAGTAATTTTCCACCTGGATCACCCCATCTCCTGACTCCAGCAGGGAGTCCGAAACAGAAAGAAACTCCAACTTCAGCAGGGTTCTCACATCACCAGACTTAGAGGCAGCAAACACTGACCCAGCTTTAGCCCACGCTCACAGGCTCCAGCTACTTCTCGTGTGTGAGTGCCCGTGGTTCATGTCTCTATCTTCCTTCCCAAGCTGCTTGTTCACCAGGTATCAGCTCTGGAGTTAGACACGAGGCACCTTATGTGTAAAGTCGGAGTTCTAGAAAAGTACCTGGATGAGTATAAAACTGTAAATCTGTATCTCTATTTGTGAGTCATGTGATGTATATGTACATACATATCTGTCTATCCATCTTATCTGCACATGCTTATCTGTGTATGTATGAACATATGTATGCATGTATATGAATGTCTGCCTACCTACCTGACTATCCATTCCACTTTATGCATATTTGTGTCTATGTTTTTATATATACATACATGCATGTTTGTATCCAGATACTGATCCACTCTGTCTACACATGCATGTCTGTATATGTATGTATGCATGTGTATGTATGTATGTATGTATGTATATGGATGTGCCTACCTACTCAACTGTCTATCCATTTCACTCTCTGTATGTGAATATATATGTATATATGTATGTATACACACATATATATCCATTCTATCTACACATGCATGTCTGTATATGTATGCACATGTGTATGTATGTATATGGATGTGTCTACCAACTTACTTATCTATCCATTCCATGCTATGTATGTGTGTGTATATACATATATATACATGTACCTATGTATCCAGGTATCTATCCATCTGTTCATCTAATTATCTACCTACGTTACTTACCTTCCTATCTGTCCATCGATCCTTTGGTATCGCTTAGTGCTTTTGCTCTTGGTATTAAGTTTGATCAATGTGGAACACGTGCTCAGTGGTGCAATGAGGATCTGACCTCAGGCTGTTTCTTCCCAACACGTTCTGACTGAGATGACGCAGCAGTGGGAAGAGATGGTCTCAGGAAGACTACAATCACAGACAGTTTCACAGTCTTGGCGTGGGGAGTGGCACGGCACCTCAGAGGAGCCTTTGTGCTGTGAATAATGAGGAAAGGATATCAATGAGGGTTGGCTAGAACAGGGAACAAGTTTTATGCTGGGGAGACATGATTTAGGGCTCCCAGGCTGGAGGGAGCTGGTTATAGAAGTGAGAAGAGGGTGGGCGCTGTGCGTGGACAGCCAGCATGAGAAAGGCCCCCAGCAGGAATAAGCAGGGGCCTGGGAGATGAGCCTGAACAGTCCAGGAAGGCTGTATTGATTATGTGGCCATTTCTATCTATTCAGGTCCATGAGTTATACCTCCCTGAGGGTCTGGTGGACTCTGGGTATTGTGTATTGCACCTGGCAGGCACATTTCTGGTGTGATTAAATTCAACCTGCCTCAGACATTTTGTGAGCACCTAGTATACAGCAGGGTGATATTCAATATCCATTTGAATAAAACACAAACCATATCCTGGAGAAATTGGCTTTCTGGGTATTGAAATTCTATTTATTTTGGTTAAATTGGATTGAATGGAAAACTTGGGCCAACAGCAGAGCTGACCCTGCATGTTTGTTCCATTCGTGGTTAACTGCTTTTATAAACTATGAAATCCTAGTCAATCTGTATACCCACCCATCCCAACATCTGTTCACCAGAAGCTAGTTAGCCCTACCTACCTGTGAGCTATGTCCATCCCAACATCTGTTCACCAGAAGCTAGTTAGCTCTACCTACCTATGAACTATGTCCATCTTTATTTAAAATTCACCCAGCCTATTATTTTTTCTTTAGGTAAGGTATGGCTACAAACCTGGCCATATATGAGATAGTTTTTAAAAAAATAGTTAAATGCAGGAAAAAATAGAGAATGCTAGGAGATTTCCTAGCCAGTGTGGTATTTGTTTTTCAAGCATGAACACCCGAGTTCAAATTCCAGAGTCATATAAAATCACCAGGGTGTGATAGTACAAACTTGTAAGCCTAGCTCTGGGGAAGCAGAGGAAGTTTTCTGAGACTCGTTGGGCGAGTTTTAGGCAAATGAGAGGCCCTGTCTTGAAAACAAAATAAAAATTAAAGGTGGGTAGTGAGTGTCTAAGAAAAGATAACACCTGAGATGATAGCTCCCCTGCCCTCCAGATGCTCACTCACACTTAGGGCTGTGTATTCTCTGCTCACATATATCTCACATGCACACATGAATGCACACGCACGCACGCACGCACACACACGCACACACACACACACACACACAGAGAGAGAGAGAGAGAGAGAGAGAGAGAGAGAGAGAGAGAGAGAGAGAATAGAGAGATAAAAAGGTACAGAAGCATCAAGTACTGATAAATGCCATTGGCTATTGTAATAATCAGCTATTATGACTGAGTGCTACATTCAATGCTGAGTATATATTTTGAAACTTGAGTGCTAAGGGAAAGGAAAAGGGACACACAGCATTTTTTTTCCAGTCTGGAATAGCCAAAGAGGAAAGGAAGGCAAGTCTGAAGAGATGGGTTTGCCCTGGCATCATGTGGAGTGAAGGCTTACTGTTCCAGGGCTGTGTAAAGACACCGGGGAACACAATGGGCAGAGAAACACTCTTCAAGTGGTTTTTCTATGGACCCCCACTAAGGCAAGATCATACATTAAGTCTAGTTCCAGCACTGGCTTTTCTGTGGTCAACTAGATGATAAATCCCAAGTGCATTAGTCTCATGTTTGTTCATGTTCAAGAGAAAGAGCCTGAAGAACTCCAAGGCAGAGTACTAGATAGCTGGTTCTCAACCTCTGCCTTTCAAATATGTTTTCCTGAGAACCTTGTATCAAAGAACTTCAATGTCAATCTCAGAACAGATTCTTTATCTTGAAATATGTCTTCTCATCCCAAAACTTGTTGTGTCCCAGGACAAGAGGGTCAGAAACTTGATCACCTATTTTCCATTCTTTGCTTTCAAATCATGGGACAGAAACCCCAGGTGAAGATCATCTTTTGAGGCTGGAGATGCTGCTCAGCAGTCAAAACTATTTGCTGCTCTTAAAGAGGATCCAAGTTCGGTTCTTAGAACATACTAGGCAGCTCTCAACTACCTGTAACCCCGCTTCAGGGAATTCAACCTATCACCTACCTCCCTCCATAGGCACCTACACATCTGTGCACAATACCCCACCTCAACACTCATATACAGAAAACCGAATAATTAAATACACCTGAAGAGACAAGAAATCTCTTAGGTTGAAGTTGAGATGAGTGCTGGAGGAGATGGTTCAGTTTGTAAAATGCTTGCTTTGCAAGCACGAGGATCTCAGTTTGCTTCCCCAGAACTGTTGCAAAGATAAGCGGCGGGCTGCATACCACTGTCCAGCTAGCTTATACTCCGAATTAACAACACATAAATTGTATTCATTTAAACACCGCCTGGCCCATGATATCTAGCCTCTTCTTGGCTAATTCTCACATCTTGCTTTAACCCATATCTAGTAATCTGTGTATCACCACGGGGTTGTGGCTTACTGGGAAGAGTCTAACCTACATCCATCTCGGGCCGGAGCTTCATGGTGTCTGCCTCACTTCCCTTCTTCCCAGCATTCTGTTCTGTCTACTCTGCCTATCTAAGGGCTGGCCTATCAAAAGGTCAAGGCAGTTTCTTTATTTGACCAATGAAAGCAACACAGAAAGAAGAACCCTCCTACACCACCAGAACCCATTTTGAAAAGCTAAGCATGGTCGCTCAAGTTTGTAAACCTAGTGATAGGGAGGCAGAGGCAGGAAGATCCCTGGGACTCACTGGCCAGACAACCCAGCCTAATTGAAGAGCCTCCAAATCAGTGAGAGAACCAGTATGATTCCACCTGGGAAATGACACCCAAGCTTTTGACCCATGACTTAATGTACATACATGCATGAACACACACACACACACACACACACACACACACACACACACACACACACACCTGGTTAGTATCTCAGTTAAGTATAATGTGTAAAGAGCCATAGCTGGAAGGACTCCTAGAATTTGCCTCACCTTGATAATAAGCCCTTGGAGAGTCAAGATCAGCACTGAGGATCCAAGATCACCTGGATTCATGAATTGTCAAGATGAGCACCCCTGTCCTTAAGTCCATTTGACAAATAATTCCTGTATCTCTGGGTTGATGCTTTCTCCAGGGAGGATGTGGACTTCTTTCCCCTTTGGGGTTGCTGCGTCTATTCTGCAGGCAGCAGATATTGTATGCATAACCACGTCGAGAAGTAAATCCACACCCATGCCACAGTCTGCACTTAGCAGTCTTCTCAATATGCAGCTCTTGTCATATGGATTCTTATTATGGAAACCTCCAAGGCTCTCATCACAGCCTGAATAAACCTCAGAAACCAAGTCCCCCAAACCTCCTTTCAAAGTTCAGAGAAGGGGCAAGTCACAGGCTTGAGCAGCCAGGAAAGGCTTATGGGATGATGAAATGGTGAAATGGGTAGTTTTAAAACCATCAACTTCATACAATCTGGAATCATGTAGGGAGAGTGTCAGTGAGGGATTCTGTTGATCAGATTGGCCTCTGGGCATGCCTGTTAGAGAATTGCCTTGTTTACACAAGAAGACCCAACCCACTGTGAGGTACCCCACTTCTGGTTGCGATCTGGTAAAAGGGCCTGGAAGGAGAGAAACTTCATTGCCTCTTATGTGGCTCCCCGAGAGTGGCTCCAATGTGAGCATGGAACTGCTGAGACCTTCCGCCTCATGGACTGATCATCTACTGAGTTCTCAGGCTCTCTGGTGTGAGATAGCCATTGTAGGGCTACCAGGACCTTATCATGTTTGTCAATCCATTTATCCTCTTTAAATATTACTTATTCTGTAGGTCCTGTTCCCCTAGAGAACTCTGAGCAAAACAGATGAAAAGACATGCCATTTGCTCTTGAAGAAAGCTAGCCTGTATTGTCTCTTGGGTAGCCCTCCTTGCCTCCCTCTGTATGTGTTTCTTCTAGGCTGAACATCTCCACTGTATCTACATTCTCCTGCATGTGCGCATCTTCTAGACTGAACATCTCTACCGACCAATGTCACCTCCCGGTGTAGGCAGAACTAATTTCTGCATTCTTGGAGAGACTTGGTTCCTTGGGTCCCTGCTGTTTCATCCGGGGCCTCTGTTCTCGCTTGGGTTTTGTCATGACTGGTTCACATTAGAAACTTACTGTTGCCACTCACCTGTATTCCTCAGCAGAGTTTTTCAAGGTCGCCCCAATAGTGTCTGAATGAATAGCTTTCTCTTTACAGTTCCCTAAAGACTAGGAGGATGGGGCCATGGCCTTCTGAGCCTGGGAAACATGTGTCCAGGGAGCTCAGAAACTGTGTCCAGGGAGCTCAGAAACTGATCATGGATGGCCACCCTGTAATCCAATGACCTTGGTCACATGATCTGGTCTCAGTCTACAATCTGACTCCCAGAGTCTATTTTTCAAGGGAAGGCCTTTGGTTACAAAGTCCATATCTATAAGAGAATGGAGAGGAATGGGGTGGTGGAAAATAGGAAAATAAGGAAGCCTCAGGGCCAGAACACCAGGGCTCCAGGGCCAATTGTCATTTCTGTTGAATTATATAATAAAACTGCCCCTAGGCCACCTCTAGGTACAAAAAACTGGCATTGGATTAAAGAATGTGGGCATGTTGTAGAGATGGCTCAGTGGGTAAACTGCTTGCTGTGCAAGCATGGGGACCTGAGTTCAACACCAGAACCCATGTGGAAACGCTGGGTGTCCAGGTTCATATCTATAGCTCCAACACTTGGGAGGCAGAGACAAGAGGACCCCTGGGCCTTGCTAAGCAGCCAGCCTAGTCTAATTGACAAGCTCTGAGTCCTAGTAAGAGACCCTGTTTCAAAAACCAAGATGAAGATGAAGAGCTCCCAAGGAAAAACATCTGAGGTTGACCTGTGACTTGAAAATATGTAGACACACCTGCACACACATGGGCACCAGCACCCACACACCATGTACTTACATAGCCACACACCTACATACTCACATGCCCACATATTCACACACCCACATTCTCACACACCAACATACTCACATGCCCACACACCTACATACTCACATGCCCACATATTCACACACCCACATTCTCACACACTAACATGCCCACACACCCACATACTCACATGCCCACACACCCACATACTCACACACCAACATGCCCACACACCCACATTCTCACACACTAACATGCCCACACACCCACATACTCACATGCCCACATACCCACATACTCACACACCCACATTCTCACACACCCAAATGCCCACACCCACACACCCACATACTCACACCCCCCCACACACACCCACACACAGAAAAGAAGTTTCCCTTCTTATAATTCATACTTGGGTTTGAAAAGGGACAGTTGCCAGGGTCCCCTGACACAGCCCAGTCCTCTCTGTCCTTTGACCCAAACGGAAAATACCATCTCAGTGGTGGAGCAAGAATTATGTCCTTTTTGGGCAAAGCCAGATAGTATCAACGTAAAGAGCCATGGTTCACAGCCTTGGTGACGTCACTGGAGGCTCGCCCCACCTGCTGGTTATCTGGATCTGTGACTAGGCTGTAAAAGGCTTCACCACAACTCAGTTCAGGTTGTTTACCCCCAAAAGGGTAAACTGGAAGGCATGCACTTGAAGGGCGGGCATGGAGAGCCAGACATTGTCGCCAACAGCTCTTCTCAGCCTTCATTTTAGTAAGATGAGTGGCACTGGCAGACAAAATAACAGCCCCATCTTTGTGTTTTGTAATGAATAATAAAGTATTTTAACCTCTTTAGGGACTTAACACCACGTTAATCCTTTAATCCCTGGAAAAACCAATTTTGTTGACATGAAAAGGGGATATTTAACTTCATCCAATTAATTTTCTACCTTGGAGATGCCATGATTATGAAGATTAGATTGAATAGATTCATTAACACTACCGCCGTGTGCATCAAACAGTGGCTCTGACTCCACAAACGAGCATCAGAAGCAGACATCCCATGCCACAGTTCTGTTTACATTTCCTGCTTCTGCAGAGCCATGGCCTGGAGTCCTAGCGCTGCACCTAAACCTCCGTCTGCGGCAGTCCAGCCATCAGGCAGCCACTAAACCGTGGCGCACAGACATCCTTGCGGTACCAGCATTTCTCTGAACCCCAAATAAGAAACCACATTTGTAAGGTGCCTGCACTGGAGGCCGCTGGAACATTCCAAACAGCAAAGTGTTACCTAAGTGTGAAGTCAATTTTAAATTACACAGCAGGAGAAGCACACAGCTCAAACCCTCCTCAGAACAATGGAGTGGAATTGGAGATGGGAGATAAAGGGTCTGAGATTTAATTATTTTTGCTTCTGGACTTCAACATGCACACATGGGAAGGTTTTAATTCTACACACTTGCACACATATCCCCAACCTTAGACCGAGATGAGTGTAGAGGACAAAAGTGAAAAGACAGGGAAAACAGTGGAGGCCACATGTATTTAATGGTGGAACACGAAGGCTCTGGGCTCTTACTGAAGGTGATCCCTCCGGAAAGGAAGGGAAATGCCAGGGTGTGCCCTTATTCCAACAATTGTGTGTGTGTGTATCTTCATGAACGAATGTGTGTGCATGTATGTGCACATGTGTTTGGAGCTTAGAAGTCAATGTTGGGTCTTTTTTGCAGGAGCCAACTAGCTTGGTTTTTTCTAGTTAGACTTTTTTATCTACCTATCGCTTATTTGCTTGTTTGTTTTGTGTATGTGTGGGGCTTGTGTATGCCACAGCATACATGTGGAAGTCAGAGGACAATGTGAGCAAGGCGTTTTTCCCTTTCAACTGTTTGAATCCCAGGAATTGAACTCAGGTCATTAGGCTTGGCTGACAGCATATTTACCCAGTGACATATCTCACAATGACACGCGCAAACACATCCTCACCCTGGGTCTTTAGAAAAGGTCTCTCACTAAACCTAGCATTGGCCTATTTGATTAGGTTGGCTGACCTGTGAGCCCAGGAATCTTCCTTTCTCTGCCCCTCAGCACTGGGGATTATGCATTTACTACCATACTCAACTATTTATATGGGGTTTGGAACTCAAACTCGGGTCCTCACACTTGCACAGCAAACACTTTACTGGCTGAGCTGTCTCCCAGTCATCCCAACGGCCATTTCTAAGAGATGAATCAATCATTGACCCGCTGGCAGCCAGAAGTAAGGACAGATGACCTAGCTTGACATTTCTTCTGTGTCTTGCTCATGGCTTGGCAAGCAAACAGTGCTTTCTGGAAAAGTGTTTTCTGTTGAGGAATGATGAGGTAGAACAGCCAAGAAATAACACGGATGGTTTTATAGGCTGCAACTTAGTGGTAGGGAGAGCCATTGCCTCACATGTACGATGCTGTAGGTTCAATCTTCAATACTGCCAAGTCAAATAACGAAAGCTCAGATGTTTTCATGTGGCCTGTGACAGCAAGAGGGACAGGAGAGCTTTGTCTCCTGGCTAGGTAACCCTGGATGGAGTCTGAGATTTTGTCTCCTCCTTCTGTAGCCTCAGGTGGAGGTTTTGACTCTTTCAGCTAGGAGAACAGCGTCAACCTGTAAGAGCTCTTTTGGAGTGTAGTAAAAGGAGCAGCGGGCCGCTTCCTGCAGCCCAGCTCCCAGCTGCCTGGCTAGTTAGCGTATTTCCCGAAATAACAACACACAAATTGTATTCATTTAAACACTGCCTGGCTCATTATATCTATCCTCTTCTTGGCTAACTCTCACATCTTAATTAACCCATTTCTATTAAATCTGTGTATCACCACATGAGTGTGGCTTACCGGGATGAGTCTAACCTACATCCATCTCGGAGAGGAGAGCCACGGCAACTGCCTGACTCTGCTTTTTTTTCTCCCTGCATTCTGCTTGGTCTACTCCACCTATCTAAGCTGCTGTCCTATCAAAAGGTCAAAGCAGTTTCTTTATTAACCAATGAAAGTAATACGTAGACAGATGACCCTTCTACACCATTGGAGTTTCTGTCCTCAGGACTATGGTGCCCTAGGCTACAGGGCTATCAAGGAGCCTAGTGGCTTGTGAAGATGTTTGGTCTTGGAAGGACTAGACCAATCAAGCAGGAGGAAAGCTGTGGCTTGGGACATCTTTCAGGTGTTGGTTTTCTTGGTCATGAATTGTGATAGTTAATTTTGATTGTCACTTTGACTAAGTCTGAAATCAACTTAAGAGGTAATCCTTTGAGAAAATCTGTGAGGCCTTTTCCAGGAAGGATGAAGTAGGATGGAGTTCCCCACCTCCAGAGTGAGCAGACTTCCAAGTGCCTGCTCAGAGGTAAAGAAATCCAAAAAAAAACTTGCCTGCCTCTGCTTCTTGCTGATAAAATTTATCTATCTTGTTATTGCTGCTGTTGCTGCTGGTGATGATGATGATGACACATCAGAACCCAGCTTCTTCAGCCTTTCAGTACTGACTAAGGGGCAGCAACTCTCTAAGAATCTTTCAGACCATCAGCATCAAGTTAGGACCACTGAGACATCCAGCTGTGTGGACAGAATGTTACCGGGTATTCAGCCTTTCTAGTGTGCAGATGAGCAGTATGGAATAACCCAGCCCCTATCAAGCAAGGCAATCTAGTTAATTCCCTTTGTAATACATCAATTCATTCTATTGGTTCTGGTCCTTTAGAGGAGTTTGACTAATACACAACCCAATATCAGATAAGAGCTTTGGAGAAGCCCTTACATTCCACTTGCAGAGTAAATCTCTTTCCAGTATCCCCCCACACACTACAGATTCTCAGCCTGCATCCCTGCTTCCTGTCAATAATCCATCAATTAAGGCCTGCTAAAAATGTGCTTCCACACAGCGCATTAGGCAGACAAGGTCCCCTTGCTCCTTATGCTCTTCGAGTCAATGGCTGTAGGATTATCAAGCCTGCCATTGATGTTTGTTTCATTCTTCCGTCTCCAGTCCCCAGTGAAAGAAGCAGAGAGCTCCATTCAAACCAAAGGCTCAAAAACAAAAGACCCATCTCAGCACGAGGGGCTGCACAGCAATCCAGATCAAGAGCATACAGAGGCACGCTGCGGCCTCCTGCTCTCCTCACTGCCTTCTTCCTTTGAACTAGAATTGTCATTTGTGGAGAGTTTAGAAAAGAGTGTCAAAAACCTCTAATACTTTAAATTTATTCTGTACAGGGCACATGCTGTTGTTGGAGAGGTCATGGTTTTCAAGGAATAGGGCCAGGTTATATCCAGCCCTCTGAATTTCCCTTTTTCTAGGTGGGAAACTGTAGATGAGGCCTCAGGGTTTGCCATGAAGGCCTGGGGAGATGGTTCAGTTGGTAAAGTTTTTGCTTCATAAGCATGAAGACCTGAGTTCAATCCCCAGCACCAAGTAATGAGTCAGGCTGGTAGCATACCTTTATTATCCCAGCACCCAAAAGGTAGAGACAGGAGGATCCTTGGGGCTTGCTGTCAGTCAGCCTAGTGGACTCCTCCTAAGTTCTAGGTCATAGTGAGAAACCCCACCCCCCAAAATAAAGTGAGCAGTTCCTAAGAAACAACTCCTAGGGTTGACCTCTAACCTCAATGGGCACTTGCACACACATGCATCTGCACACAGAATACACAAATGTAGGTGCACACACATACAGAGTGTCTGCACAAATTTGGACTTTTGAAGAAAATACAGATGAAACTTTGAAGAGAAAGTGTACTTGTGTGTCTGTGTGTCTGTGTGTGGTACATGTATATATGTCTGTGTGTGTGCACAATAGAGCTGGGGTTCAAATTTAGACAGTCTAAATCTACAGCCTGACACTATAACAGTAGTTATACTAAGAGAGGAATAAATATAGATATGTATCACAGAGCTATTGTTTATATATAGCTTATATAATTACATATAAATAGCTCTGTGATACAATTTTATTACACAGAAATAAAATACATAATATATTAAATCTATAATTTATGTAGTTATTATTAATAATATTTAACCTTATTATGATACAATATTATTATTAATATATAATAGAAATCTCCCTCTCTCTAGATATATATATCTAGAGAGAGAGAGAGGTGGGGGGGGGAAGTTTCATGGTATCGTTTTAAGAACATAAGATTTCTTTAAGCAAGGTTACTCAGACCAAATTCAGAAGGACAGACCATATCCAGTTCACTTTGAACATATAGGTAGGTAACCTTTGACCCAATGCAACATCTACAACTACTCGAAGACTGTACAGTGCTTCATAAGCAATGTGTTTGTCATTGAACACACTTCAGCAGAGATTTAAAAACTTGTGGCCGTTATCCAAACCTACGCTTCTTAAGCTTTAGGTTGGCATCCCATATGGGGTCATGTGACTGAATGTAGGGGCCATGAAATATCTGGGAACACTAATATGTTTCTGAATGCACAATAAACAATAACTAACTTGAAATCAAATATGTAACGTGAATCCATGGTGTGTTTGAAAGTGCTTACCCATGTTGCACCTCTCAACTGTGCTGCAGCCTCAATTGTGAACATATAATATGTACATTTTGCAATATGTATGCTGCCACCACTTCATACAACAACAGCAATTGCAGTCTGAAATACTTCAGCTCAGATTCGAGACTATTCTATGTCATGAATTTCAGTGTTTTTACTGTACTTAGAAAGTTTGCTGTATCTACAGAAATATGGTCTTGGGACTAGAGATGGCTCAGCTCTTAAGAGCATCAACCACATTTCCAGAGGACCGTAGTTCAGTTTTCTCTGCTTGTGTTGTATGGCTTACAACAACCTGAAACTTGAGTGCCAGTGGATCCTATGCCCTCTTCTGGCCTTCTTGGACACTGCACCATTGTACACACACACACACACACACACACACACACACACACACACACACACACACGTTGTGGTGGTTTTAATAAGAATGACCCCATAGGCTCATATATTTGAATGTTTGGTCACCAGGGAGTGGCACTACTTGAGAGGGATTGGGAAGGTGGTCCTGTTGGAGTAGGTGTGGCCTTATTGGAGGGAGTGTGTCACCAAGGATGAGCTTTGGGATTTCAAAAGCCCAAGCCAGGCCCGGAGGTTATCTCTTCCTGCTGCCTATGGAAATAGAACTCTCAGTTTCTTTTTCAGAGCCATGTCTACTGGTAGGGCACTATGCTTCCTGCTATGCTGACAAAGGACTAAGCCTCTGAAACTGTTAGCCAACCCCAATTCAATGCTGTCTCCTGCAATAGTTGCTTTGGTCATGGTGTCTCTTTACAGCAATAGAACAGTGACTAGGGTATAAATTTTAAAATTAAATTTTTAAAAATTCTTTTAATTACAAAAGCCAAAATCTTTCCATATTTCCTTATTGTATTTCTTTTTTTCTTTTCTTTTCTTTTTCTTTTTTTGGATTTTCGAGACAGGGTTTCTCCATAGCTTTTTGGTTCCTGTCCTAGAACTAGCTCTTGTAGACCAGGCTGGCCTCGAACTCACAGAGATCCGCCTGCCTCTGCCTCCCGTGTGCTGGGATTAAAGGCGTGTGCCACCACCGCCCGGCACCTTATTGTATTTCTTAACATGTAACAAACTGGAATGTCTGTATTATATTGCATTTGAATATTTAATTTTAAAAATTGCTGCTCTAGTTAATGACCAGTTTCACCAAAAACTACTCAATAGCTTTTTGCATAAGAGTAGAGCAGAATTTCTAATAATTTCGCAAATGATCCTAAAATACTTCTGCCTAGTTATATCATGTACTTTATGAAGTAGTATTCTCAGCATCACTGACTAGCAAATCAAAGCATTGACCAACCCTGACAAACACTGAAGATGCTCGCTAGTTTGAAGTATCAAATATTCATCCTTCTAATTATTTATCTAAAAATATTCAAACTCATCTATCTCATTAGTATGCAGATTTGCTTTTGTCCTTAATAAATGTTAAAATTGTATGCATATCAAATAACTGTTTTAAAATGAATTTCCTTCTGGTTTATTATCAGTAAATGTTTGATTTGCATGCCGATTTCACACTCCTATTTCTGCATGCCTACACCCAGGTTCACTAAGAAGTTTTTTTTAGATAAAAAGAGTTTGAGGGTGAAAAATGTGTAAGGACCCATTGTAGATATTTAAGGATTTGTTTCTTTTCACATTCTTACATGTATGAATGTGGTATAATGTGTATATGAACACTGCGGGAGTGGCCATGTGTGTGCAAGCATACATGTGTGGGCATGCAGATAGAGGTCCAAGGCTCCTGTCAGGAGCCATCCTCACTGCTTTGTCACCTTTTTCTTTGAGACAGGGTCTCTCGATCATATTGCCAATATGGCTAATTTTACTAGTCAGATTGTTCTGGGGATCCCGTTTCTGCATTCCAGGCTAGAATTGTAGGTGGGCCGCTGTACCACGTGGCATTCATGTGATGTCTAGGGATCTGACTCCACTTTTTACACTTGTTCAGCAAGCACTTTAACTGCTGAGCAGTCTCCCAGGTAGAATTTTTTTTTTGAATTTTTTTTCGAGACAGGGTTTCTCCGTAGCTTTTGGTTCCTGTCCTGGAACTAGCTCTTGTAGACCAGGCTGGCCTCAAACTCACAGAGATCTGCCTGCCTCTGCCTCCCGAGTGCTGGGATTAAAGGCGTGGGCCACCACCGCCCAGCCCAGGTGGAATTTTTATATGTTGGCATTATAGAGGGCATATGAAACTCACAGGAAATGGTTTTAATCTAGGATGGCAGGGACCCAATGAAAATTACAAGCTATAGAGATGACAACATCCAAACTGTCAATCAGTCATTATTCAATACACAGAATATGGTGAATAATATGTACAAACACACGCATACATATTATTCATGTACATACACACGGACATACATACACACACACTCATGCATACACACATATACACACATATGCTACTTTACTGTTCTATTGCTATGAAGAGACTCCATGACTATGGCAATGCTTACAAAATAAAGCCTTTAAATTGGGGATTTGCTTACAATTTCAGAGGGTTAGTCCGTTATAATCATAGGAGGATGCGTTATGGCAGGCAGGCATGGGGTTGAGAGAGACAGTTTGCGGAGCTCACCAGTGAGCCATCCAGATGAGTCTGTGAGCAGTGAGCTCAATGATAAACCCTGTCACAAAAGAATAAATTGGAGAATTAACTGAGGAAGACCTCCAAATGTCAACCTTCAGCCTCTACACATGACTGTATCAGTATAAACAAAGTGCAAACTGTCTCTGTGCTCAGCACCAGTGTTACAGACAGATGCGCCACTATGCCTACCTTTTATGTTGATGCTGGGGATCCAGACCCAGGCCCTCACGGTGCAAACACTGAGCATTTTATGCACGGAGCCTGTTCCCAGCCAATTTTCTTATCTAGTCTAGGAAGCAAGGGGACCTGAGCTAATCTCTATAGGTGACAGAAGCACAGGTCACCCTGCAACAGGAAGGGAGTCACCCAGGGTGGTTCTTATCTGTTCTGTTGAGATGCAAGAATCCAGGGATAGAACTCTCTGCTTGAATGTCATCTCCACCTCTGCTGCTCAGTAATGGGGTGATCTTCAGTAATATGATGGTTAATCTTTACAGTCAGCTTGATTGGAGTTGGAGTCACCTAGGAGACACACCTTCAAGCATGTCTGGCTGGCAATTTCTAAATTGTGTTAATTAAGGCATACCCTGAAGGTGGGATGCACCATGCTGTGCTAGCTAGGTTGTTTTAGTTTTTTCAACATGACACAAACTAGAGACACATGGGAGAGAGAACCTTAGTTGAGAAACTGCCTCCATCAGCTTGCTCTTTAGATATGTCTGTGGGGCATTTTCTAAATTAATGATTAATGTCAGCTGCCCCAGCCCACTGTGGGTGTGCCACCCCTGGGCAGGCGGTCCTGGATTGTGGAAGAAAGTAAACTGAGCAAGTCAGTATGCGGTGTTCTTCCACAGTCTCTGCTTCAGTTCCTGTCTCCAAGTTCATGCCTTGAGTTTTTGTTCTGGCTTCTCATGGTGAGGGACTCTAACATGAAAGCCAAATAAACCTTTGCTCACATGTTGCTTTTGCTCAGTGTCTTATCACAGCAACAGGGAGCAACTAAGACAGTAATATGATGGCACCAGAGAATGGGCATTGCTGTGATGAACTTGATCATGTTGGTGTGGAGGACTGTGGAGGTGTTTGGAGCATTGGGAGGAAAAGCCATAGAATGCTCAAAATGTGTGCTGTTATAGAAACTTGAAAGATATTGCTGAGAGCAATATAGACAATGAAGGCCTGGCTTATGAAATTTCAAGTGGAAGCAAAGAATCTACCAGGACCATTTATGTGATAATTTGGATTAAGAATCTGTGGGAGTAAAACTTTGCTTTACTGAGACAATTGCCTGGTTTGCACATGCTGAGAGAAATCAGCTGATTAAGAAGAGATCAAAGTAGTAGAGGTGAAATCTCCTGGGAGTGTATCCTCTGGGTCAACACACAGAGGCTGTAACTGGAGGAGGCCAAGACTGCATCTTAAACTGGCCACCAAACTTGGCAATGTGTAAATACCTTCTAAGTGGTACTGGCTTTGGAGGCAATAGAACTACAGTATTGAAGGGGTCATGGCGAGCAGCTGAGGCTTGACACTGTGAGAGGCCAGGAGAGGCCACTGGTGAAAGTCCAGCCTTAGTTGCAGAGAAACCCTGAGGACAGGAGATATCATGCAGAGAGGCTGACGTTTAATATCCTGGCCGAGAGGCCATTAGTGAAGGTGTGCTTTTAGGTGCCGTGGAGACCCCATGGTTTAGGAGATGCCAGGTGTGCAGTGGAGGCAGCCTGACCTACCAGATAAGCTGTGTGTACTTATGGATGGCTCCATGTGTTTTGTTTCTGTTCAAATATTTTACTCATTTTTAAATACTTAATACAGAGTTGTACTACTTCTTTATACAGTCTAGATATAACTTCATTATAAGGTACATTTTGCACATATTTTTTCTTTATTTGTTGGTTGCCTATTTATTTTTGGTTAATAGTGTCTTTTGAAAAACAAAAATTTAAAATTTTTAGTTTGTATTTTTGGGATTATTTTTAAGATATCTTCTCCAGTGCAAGGCACTGGACTCCCTGTATGCTCACTTCCACCAGCTTTTCTTTTTATTATTGCATTTTTTTAAGCTGAAATTAATTTTTTCTTCCACTCTTCACACAAATCTCAGCAAATGGTCAGCAGATTAACTTGGAAACATCTTGTATGATCTTGTAGATTCTATCATGATGAAACTATGTCTCTCCCTTTACTTCCCCCTCCCAATTCACACTTGCTTTCTGGGTGCCCAGTTTCAGAGAACTATTGTATATAGTACAGTGTTGCTCTTCTAGGCCTTTCTCATGAGTAGGACTTCCTTCAACCCTTCTGATTTCTGCCTCTAAGTGTCTCAGAACAGCGCTGTGCTCAGCCAAGCTCACTATGAAGCATGCAGGGAAGGCCTTGGACTACTTGGTCTCAGGTCTTAACCCCAAATCAATTAACCTTAATCTTGGTGTCCTCATATGTAAACTAAGGATAATAGTCCCTACCTGGCCGAATTCCTAAAGGCTTAAGGGAGAGCACACATATGGTACATATAATAAATGTTCATTTAAGTAAAGAAGGGGCTGGGGCTGGAGAGATGGGTCAGCAATTACGAGCTTGGTTGTTCTTCAAGAGGACCTGGGTTCAGTTCTTAGCACCCACCAGACAGTTCGCAGCTTTCTGAAATCTCACAGGATTTGATGACCACTTCTGGCCTCTATGAGCACCAGGTATGCATGTGGTACACATAACATGAAATAAACACTTTAAAAGAGTAATTAAGCTCTTCCGGTCTCTTTGGCCTCGACGGCAGAAGCAAGATGACGAAAGGAACGTCATCCTTCGGAAAGCGTCGCAACAAGACGCACACATTGTGCCGCCGCTGTGGCTCTAAGGCCTACCACCTTCAGAAGTCTACCTGTGGCAAATGCGGCTACCCTGCCAAGCGCAAGAGAAAGTATAACTGGAGTGCCAAGGCTAAGAGACGAAACACTACCGGGACTGGGCGGATGAGGCATCTAAAAATTGTCTACCGAAGATTCAGGCATGGATTCCGTGAAGGGACAACCCCTAAACCCAAGAGGGCAGCTGTTGCAGCATCCAGTTCATCTTGAGGATTTCAATCTGTCATAAAATAAATGTTCTGGTTTCCAAAAAAAAAAAAAAAAAAAAAAAGAGTAATTAAAAATAGAAGATTTAAGGATTTAGAAATGATTAGCGTGTGTGGAGGGGTGGGCAGGGCTGTGTTTTCTTGGATGTCTGTGTATCACATGTGCGCCTGTTGCCTGCTGAGGCCAGAAGAGAGTGTTAGAGCGCCTGTGAGTTACAGACAGTTGTGAGCTGCCATGTAGGTGCTGGGACTTGAACTTGGGTCCTGTAGAAGAACAGCCAATGCTCTTAATGACCGAGCCAGCTCTCAATTCCCAGAAGATTTATTAAAAGAAAAAAAAGAGGGAGCTGGAGACATGGCTCAGTTGGAAAGTGTTTGCTGTGTAAGCATTAAGACCCAAGTTCAGAATCCTAGAACCCAGATTAAAAAAATAAAGCCAGGCCTAGAAGGTCCTTAGGACTTGGGAGACAGGTGAATTGGGGGAGGGGGGGTGTTGGCCAGTTAGCCTAGATTAAACTGTGAGCTCTGGGCAAGTAAGAGATGCTATCTCAAAAGACAGGGTGGAGGAGAACCAAGTAAGGAACTTGGTACTGACCTCTTGCTTCTGCATGTACCTGCACATACATGAACACACATACATACATGAGCACACACACATGCCACAAAAGGAAAGCTCTGCAACTAACACATACAAGGTGATTAATAAATGGGTCCAAATCCATGTGTTTGTGAATATATCCTGTTCCAGGCTGGATCACATATCCTTATGCTGGTCAGCTTTATGTTATTATAACAAGGTAGCTGAGACAATGGATTTGGAAAGAAGGATGTTTATTTGGCCTTACAGCTTTAGAGATGTCAGTCTTTTTTTTTTCAATACCCAGATTTTTGGAGTGTGGGCAGTCATTCAGGATCGGAACTACAGCACCTCTCAAGTAGTTTTGCTGGTGTCCTAGCTTGTGGATATGGCTGAGCTGTTGGATGCTTGTCCAGCATACACAAAGCCCTGGCTTTGACCTTTAGCACCCTGGAAACTAGACATTTGGGGATATGTGTCATTGAAGCACCCTTGTAACCTCCCCTATAATAGCTAATAAAATTTAAAAAAAAATAAAACAAAAACCAAACAAACAAAATAAGCCCATCTCATGGATCCCTCTGGGCAACAACCTGCTCCTCTGTCAACCTCAGCATTCAGCACAGTTCATATTCCACCCCTCCATCCTTCCCTTGTCCCCATCACATGTTTACACTGGAGATTACCCTGTGTCACACAGTATATACCTTTCTGCCTAGCCAGCCCGAACAACTTTACTTGTGAATGTTCACTGTAAAGGGTCATTAGGTAGTGCAAAGTCTCTGGATTCTGCTGCCGCATCAACACTAGACACTTACTGAGACTCTCAGGTATCCTGCTGTTGCCCTGAGTCATGGCGGGATCCCCAGAGCCTAACCCTTCACGCCATCCAGTAGCTCCCGGATGGGTAAGATGTTGGGGTGGGCCTGGTGCGAGTTGAGTTGGTCAGCCCGCCAGCTTTCCTGTGCCTACAGCCAGCTCCCCCTTGACCAGGTGAGGGGTTGGGCTCTAGCTCTCTTGTTCTCCCATGGCCACACCGTTGGACCAGCACAACCGCAGCCAGCCCTCTTGCCCTGCCCAGGTGAGAGGCAGGGCCAGGCACCCACGCCAGTACCTGCAGGGCCAGCTTTTCCATGGCGCCCTAGATGAGGAGTCGAGTCAGCTCTCCCTATCCTGGGCTTTTGTCCATGCCATCAGGTGGCTCTCCTGCACCTCACCATCAGGGCCAGTTCTCCCACACTGCCCACCTGAGGGGTGAGACCAGCCCTCCTGAGTCCACACCACCGAACGGCTGGCATGGGGCAGGACCAGCTCTCTTGTCAATGGCATTGAGGAGGGCGGAGCCAATGCTCCCAAGTCCAAATCACCAATGGAACCACCATGTGGTGACTAGTGGGGTCGGGGAAGAGCCAGCTCAGGGCGGGCCTCAGACATCGATATGGATTCTGTCTCTAGCACAGACCCCAAATGTCCTCATAGCCTTTGGCGGGAGTACAGTCCACTGACATCAACATAGCTGCAGCAGGACCACGGACCCACACACGGCCCTTGGCTGCAGGGGGTCCCAAATGACCACAGTCTCAGGTGGCTACACAGGACTCTCTCCTCAGGATGTTCCTCAGCAACGTAGCACCTCCAGTTCCGTTTCTCTTCATCTCTCCCTCACATACTCAAACTCGCTTCCTTCTGGGAGGGCCCATATGCTTCCCTAGCTTTTCTATTTTATAAAGAACAAATAATATGGTTCATGGGTCTGAGGGTATGAAAGCAGGAAAGCTGGCTCCGGCCCCCACCCCGCCTTCTATGTGGTGGTAAGGGTAAGAGAAAGATGCCCCGCTTGTAATCTGTGATAGGCAAGAGAGCTGCCCTTGGGGGCATGAGAGAGGGAGAGCTGGCCCTGCACCTCACTAGCTACAGCGCTTGGAAGAGTGAGCCCTGCACCTCGCCTGAGCTGGCTCTGGTGGTGTGGGTACAGGTGAGCCAACCCAAAGGCATGAGATCAGGAATAACTAGCCCTCCTCTTTGCTGCCTAATGCGGTGGGTGAGCTAGCCAAGGCAATGCTGGAGAGGTTGCCCTGTTGGTGTCAATGAGGGAAAACTGGTGGGCTGACCAACCCAGCTACCACCCAGGCCCAGAACCAGGGCTATGTTTGCCCACCCCACTATCCACCTCATCTATGAAATCCTGGAGTATGTGAAGGGCCTGAACCTGCAGATCCAAAGCTGCAGGATCTCCATGACACAAGGCAAAAACAGGATTTCCAAGAGGAATCCCAGTGAGGGCCCAGTATTATAGTGCACAGAAGCCAGAAACCTCGAACCAGACCAATGACTCATTGCAAATAAAATAAAGATGGATGGCCTAATGGGTGAACCATGTGACCCACTGGCTAGCACTCCGGCTTCCACTAAGAGACTCTCTCTCTCTCTCTGTATGTTAGTTAGTTTATTTTTGTTTTTTCTTTTAAATCTTATTTTATTTTAGGGAGGAGTTTACAACGACTGAGGGTGGATAAGAAGGAGCAGGGAGATGAATGAGATCAGGATGCCTGATGTGAAAACCACAAAGAATCAATTTAAAAAAATGTCTTAAAAATGAAAATGATTCATGTGTAAAGGCACTTTCTTTGCAAACCTGTTGACCTGAGCACAGTCCTCAGAACCCACATAACAGTGGAAGGAGAGAAATAACTTCACAAGTGACCACAGTGTCATGAACACCCCAAATACACATTGTGCACACATGCACACAGTAATACTAAATAAAATGTATCACTGTTTTAAAGAATGCCATATGAAGTGACATATGCAAAGAACGCGGAAGACAGAAGCAGGAATCTGGCTTCTGGAACCAAGGCAGCCCTGAGGTTGAAGGCGAGTGTAGAAGTGGCAAGGGGCTGGAAGGATTCCTTCCTAGAACCTTCCGGAGGAGTGTGGTTCTGCCGCCATCTCAGTTCTGGACTTTAAGTTCCAGAACTGTGGGAGCATATGGTCTCTTTTCTGGGACGCCCCATGGTTAGGGAGGCCCTGGGGAGCTAACTGTTCACCATTCCCCTTCATTCAGCATTTCACTGACATCTTCCAGTTGACTCCTTAAACTCAGTCTTCTGTTTTCTTTGTTTCTGTCAAGTCAAACTCAGTCTTGTATCAATCTTGTACCCACTAAAAAGGCCCAGAGTGGGAAAAATGTAACCATATGAATTAAACTGCACCAAGTAGAAACATATTCACAGTGGTGTGAGTTTCTTGTTCTAGGCCTGTGTCAGAGACACAGTATGGAGTGGTAAAGCGGGACACATTTGTGAGAACTGGCCGGTCCCATCCCCTAGTCTCTCCAGAGTCTCCACCCACCTCTGCTTTTCTTCTTCCTCTTCTGACTTGTCTTGTCCATACGTTCTTTACCCTGACAGGCCAGAAAAAAAAAAAACTTGGAGATAATGGTTCATACCTTCACCTTTCAATACTAGCCCCAAAATTTGACCTTCCAAGGATGACCCACAATCAGGACCTTCTACAATGACCCCAATCATTGATCTTCCAAAGATGGCTCCAAACCTTGACCTCCTAAGTAAGTCTACACTGTCAAAGCGGACGGTCAGCTTGGAACACAGCATTCATGCCCCATCTTTTTCATTCCCTCAACTAAGGAGAATGTATTTCTTCTCCTTCTCCTTGCAAGTATATTTTCCTCCTAAACACAAATAACAATCCCGTTGCCCCATAATTAGATTGGATTACAGAATAATTACAACCTTGTTTGCTCTCGGCAGATTACATGGTAATTATACTTGGCATTACCATGAAGAACCAAGAAATTCTGACGATGTCATTACATGGTTATTTGTACAGTACAATGCAGCAGTGTAATTATACATGCAACATTTGTTCTCCAATAGGAGAATGATTAAAACAATGCTAATGCTTCAAAGTGTTGATTAGGTGCCAGCGTGATATGACATTGACGACGTGGGAAGGGTGTCTGGTTACTAATTCTTCCCACCACATAGCAGAACGCGCCTTCTCCTGACTCCTGTTACCTCTTCAGCAGGCTGTGCTGTGGTCAAGGAGGACCTGTGACCACGGGCTCTCCTCTCTCTGTCACAGCATCTGCATGTTTAGAGTAGTCCGAAGACTTCAATCCACATTAAAACTAGCGAGATGGCTCAGTTGGTAAAGCAGTCGTGCAAACTTGAGGACCAGAGGTCAGTTCCCAGCACCCATAAAGAAAGCTGTGTGTGGAGGTATGCAGCTGTAACTCCAGCAGCTGGGAGGTCGTCCCTGGGGCTCCCTGACTTATCAGTTTAGCCAAATCAGTGAGCCCCAGGTCCAGTGAGAGACACACTTTCCAAAAACTAAGGCAGAGCAGTTTCTTTTGGAGGGCTTGGCAGAGGCCTCAGTGAAAAACACTTGCCATACAGGTGTGACAACCAGAGTCTGGGTTGGAAGCTGTGTAAAGCTGGCTGGCATAGCAGCCTGCCTGTAATCTCACATGTAGGAGGGAGGGATGGGAATCCCCAGAAAGCAGACTCACTGGACTAACTGCACTGGTGGGCAAATTCTAGGTTCCTGAGAGATGTGCACCTCCACATGTGTGAATGAGTGTGAGATGCCTGTATTGATCCTCTACGGTAGTAGTGTGGTTTGAATGGGAAATGTCCCCAAGGCTCAAGTGTGCCCAGTTGGTAGTGCTATTCGGGAAGGTTGTGAACCCTTTAGGAGGTGGGGTGTCCCTGAAGGAAGAGTTCACTGAGAGCGAGAGGGAGCTTTGAGGGCTTATGGCCTGGTTTGACTTCCTGTTCTCTCTGCTTCCTGACTGCCAGTCTGGTCTCACACCCTGCTTCCATGTTCTCCTCTCTTCCCTCTTCCCCTCACGATGGATCCTGTCACTCTGGGATGGTGGTCTGAAATAAATGAAATAGACCCCTTACTCCTCTAAGTTGATTTTCATCAGGCTGTCCTGTCACAGCAACAGGAAACTAAGGGAGGCTCTGGGAGCCAGGGACAGATAAAACGAGGAAGCTCCGAGATCAGCTGATAACATGGCTGGGCAGAAAACTCCTCTGCTTTTTCTTCATCTTGAAAACCACGACCTTGGCAATGACCTCTGAAAGTTCCAGGAGTCTGGAATACATGCTAATAAGTGACATGTTAGCACTAATTATTTTAGTGTTCATATAGTTCTGAGACATTTTTCTGACACTGTACTGTGATGTGGTTGTTTATACAGTTTACATTTAAGACCCACACAAGCTACAGAAAAATGCTACATGCCTGAAGAGATGGCTCAGTGGGTAAGAGTGCTTGCTGCATAAGCTTGAGAACCTGAACACAGATCCCAACACCTGTGTAAAAGTTAGTCATGGCTGTGTGTGTGTGTGTGTGTGTGTGTGTGTGTGTGTGTGTGTGTGTGTCTATAATCCTAGCACTTTGGGGATGAGGAGACAGGAGGAGCATTGGTAGTTGCTACTTGCCTGTTCTGCTCCAGAGATACTATTTTAAAGGAATAAGATGCAGAATGATAAAGCAAGACACTTGATACTATCCTCTGGCCAGCACACACAGATGTCAACATCTGTGAACAGGCATGTACGTGTACCACACACATACACCATACACATGCACACATATATACCTACACAAAATAAATGAACAAAAATAAATTAATTAAAAACAAAACTACCTGCAAATAAAGCTCATGTTTTCAGTGAGTTTTTGCTTTTGGGTTGGGTCGTAGTCATCACTATCCATGGGCTCATGCAGCCTGTGGGTTGCAGGTTGAACATGCCTGCATAGCATCCACATGAGATGGAACTTCTCTTTGCATAGAATCCAACAAGTATGAGCTATACACAGAAGGGAATACATTTTCCCTCTTTGGAGATATGCCCCTGGGATATGCCACACGTTCTTAGCTTTATTGACTTTCTCATTGCAATGTTCACTGCCATCTTTGGGAGGTTGCATGGATGGTGTAGGACAAAAAAACGGAATTTGGGAGGCCAGGTACTTATATTTAATTCTATGCTGGATATTTCTGTTGATTGCAGCAACCTAGAATTACCTGGGAAGACAAGCTCAGTTGAGTAATTGTCTTTACCAGCTTGATCTGTTGGGGATTGCATGGATGGTGTAGGACAAAAAACGGAGTTTGGGAGGCCAGGTACTTATATTTAATTCTATGCTGGATATTTCTGTTGATTGCAGCAACCTAGAATTACCCGGGAAGACAAGCTCAGTTGAGTAATTGTCTTTACCAGCTTGATCTGTTGGGGGTTGTCTTAATTGTTAATTGGTGTGGGAGGGTCTATTCTGCTGTACGCTGTACCATTTCTTGGCCCCAAATTTCTGTACAGTACTAGGGAGAGAGAAGCTAGCTGGGTAAGAAACAGAAGCAAGGATGCATTCGTTTCTCTGGTCTTGACAGTGGGTATCATGTGGCTTACTGCTGTGAGTTCCTGCTTTGACTTCCTGTCAGCGGTGGCTTCTCATCGAATTGTAAAGCAAATAATCTCCTCCTCCCCTTTTGACCAGAATTCATAGTAACAGAAATGTCACGTGGACAGGTTTTTACCTCAAAGATTGACCTCTTCTTCTCTTGAACTGTTTCCAGCCTTTCTTACGGGTGTCGTGTTCTGAGGATGGTGGTGCGTATCTTGGAGCATGGGGCAACTTAGAAACAGTGCACCCTGGCTGGAGATGGAGCTCAGAGAACAGAGTCCTTGGCTACACTCCTAAGGACCTGGGTGTAGTAATATGGACTGCGGCAGGGCTGCGTCCCCAAACACCCCAGCCGCCTGCCCTGCCCGGCTAGCTTATGCCCCGAAATAATTACACGGACACTGTATTCTTTTAAACACTGCTCTGGCCCATTTCTAATAATCTATGTAGCGCCCCTAGGTGCGCTTACCGGGAAGATTCTAGCCTAAGTCCATCCTGGGTCGGAGCTGGGGCATGGTGTGCGTCTTCCCTGGAGCAGGTAGCATGGCGTCTCTCCTGCGTCTGCTCCGGAGAGCGGAGCTGTGGAGTCTGACCTCACTTCCTCTTCCTCCCGGCATTCTGTTCTGTTTACTCCACCCACCTAAGGGTGGGCCTATCCAATGGGCCTAGCAGTTTCTTTATTGCTTAACCAAGGAAATCAACAGATTGATATATGACACTCCCCCATCACCTGGGGTCCATCCCCAGAACTTTGTAAACTGGACATAGTGGTGCATGCTTGTAACCTCAGCACTTGGGAGCTAGCAGGAGGATCAGAAATTCATGATCATCTTAAGCTACATAGTGAATTCAAGGCCAGCTTGGAATACACAAGACTATATCTAAAAAAATAACAAGAGAGGTGGGTACTGTATTTCAGACAATGGGTAGTGCTCAATTCACGGAGGTTGTTTGAATGACCATTTGTCTTAGATTTATTTTTCATTTTAATTTATATGCATCTGTGTATATCTGCATGTGTATACATGTGTGTGTGTTCATGTGTACTCACACATGTATAGGTACCCAGTGGAGGCCAGAAGAAGGTACTGGATCCACTGCAGCTGCAGGTATAACCAGTTATGAGCCACCTTTGTGGGTTCTGGGAACTGAACTCTAGTCCACTGCAAGTGCAGTGCGCGCTCTTAACTACTAAACCATTGTTCTAGTCTCTCAGCTGTACTATACCACAGCATGTGTGCTTCCTGACTTTGACGCACAGAACTCCTGTTGCTGAGCTTTCTTCTGCATGGAGATGAATTGCATCAGTCATGTGATCATGGGTCACAATGGACAAATTAATGATGTGTCTGCAATCTGGAAAGAAGAGCAAGCGGTTAGGCAGTGCCTCTGTCTGTCTACTCCCCTACCTGGTCCTTTACCCCTTCTTCCAAACCACAGCTGAGGTGTTTCAACCTATGCTTTCATCAGTGGTGGGCACATCTGAAAGATTTCCAGAAACTTGGCTGATCTTTTGAATAATCTTGTCCTCCCTCTCCCTTTCCTTCTTTCCTTGGAGTGAGTAGGAAGGCAGGCAGCTTGAAAGTCAGACAGGAGTCAATGGGGTCGAGGGTCTTTCTCTCTCTCTCTCTCTCTCTCTCTCTCTCTCTCTCTCTCTCTCTCTCTCTGTGTGTGTGTGTGTGTGTGTGTGTAGTGAGTGTGCATGCAACATGCTCACATATACACTCATGTAGAAAAGGCAAATTCTTCAGGCTACTACCAAGTGTCACTGGGGTAGTAAGCTGCTGAAAAGGAAAGGTGCTAGAGCAAGGTTGATGCAGAGGACTATGGGAAACAAAGTTAGTTCTATACATAGTTTATTGGCCAATGATATGTTTGCAAGTTAAGGGTCTGTGCTGGAACCCTGTCAAAATCCTGGCCTAGGAAGATGCAACTACCATGCATCTGAAACCAGGAAGCCAGAAAAGGTTGTTTGGTTGGAAGTGCACAAGATCTAATGAGTAGGTTAGTCTTACTCAAAGAATTGGGGCCCTCTGGAGCCTACAGGAACAGGGACTGTTTTGAGAACAGGAAATCTATGGTGCTAGAGTAGATGAAGCTCTCCTTTGATTTAAGCATACCCCGGAGGAATAAAACAAACAGTTCCCCAGTCTTCATGTATTGTAGACTATTAGTTTTGAGCAAGCAATATTGGCATAAATTTGCATGCATGTTGGATACACTACATATACAGCACACAGGCAGAATTAATATATATATATATATATATATATATATATATATATGTAGGCTAAATATATAATTGCTTATATACTACATATAGAACATGCATATAAGACTATAATATACTATGTAGTACACATTCCATGTGCATGTACATAACACATATTATATATACACGTATACATGGTAGATATATGTGACTATGACTGTGAATATATATACATGAACTATGTATATAATATGTGTTTAAATGCTCAACTTGTTATCCCCTCTCCAGTCACATGGTGTGTGTTCTATAGTATAAAATTAAAATGAATCCAAAACTGTTTTGTATCTAGGTGGCATACAGGCATAAGGAAAGAGTCAGCATTAATATGCAGATGACTTCCGGGACTGAACACAAGATTTCATGTGACCCTTCCCAGTGTCAGCATCCCACAGTAGAATACAGTTGGCTTTGTGGCCAACCTGGGCGGATGCATTCATGGATGGTGGCATCCCACCACATCTGGGAAGAGAAGAGCAGACAAGAAAGAGCCCACGTGCCACCTGGGGAGGGATGGCAGAGTACTGGGTTGCTGGTGGCATCCGCTGAGGACATCTCACCATAAGGCAGACTCTACCAACGAAGCACACTCTCCTGTGCTCCTTAACCTCCTGGAGCCTCTGTCCTCTTCCTTGCAGACCTAGAGCAAACATACCACTCGGCACTGTCATAATCACGAGTGTCTGAAATCTCTTCTTGTTTTTGTTTTTGGAGCACATATCATTACTTAAGAAACAGTACTTTTAAATAAATTTATTTTTTTGTTTGTTTTACATCCCAGGTGCAGCTCCCCCTCTTTCCCGCCCCCAGTCAATCTTCCCTGCCCGCCTCTGGTCCCACCCCACCAATCCAAACCTTCCTTCATTTCTGTTTAGGAAAGGACAAAGAGACAGTCTCTGTTTCCACTGTTGGGAATCCCACAAGAGGACCAAGCTATACAATAATAACATATATTCATTGCCTAGATCAGTCCCATGCAGGCTCCCTGGTTGTCCGTTCAGTCTCTGTAAGCCCCTATGAGTCCAGGTTAGTTGATTCTGTGAGTTCTCTTGTGGGAGCCAGAAGAAATAGTATTTATAATCAGAGTTTCTAGGGGGGTTTCCAGCTGGACACAGGGACCGGATAAAGAGCAGACAAATCTGGCTATGAGCCCAAAGTCAAAACAAGAGGCTGCTGGGTGTCCATCTGCCTATTCAGAATAGACCCTTCTGTGGCCCAGCCTTGAGGTCACTCACAGCCACCATTTAAAGACTCTTATTCCTTATTAACTTCCCCAATCTATAGAAAAACAAAGTCCCAAGCTGAAGAAGTCAGAAGGACTCTGGGGTGGTGGCTTGGAAACCAGTCTGGCCTTTGTATCAAGTAACTGTTTGGCTAGGAGCGAATCTCTTGGCTGTCTCTTTTGGCTGTTTTAGCCTCAGTTTCCCCAGTCATAAAATAAGGGGGGAGTAGCAGAATAGTTTCTACAGTTCTTTCCAGTTCTGAAATTTTATAATCCTAAGAAGGGTTTGTATAGTCCCCCTTCCAGGAAGCATGACCACACTGTGTATTTGGTTTCCGTTTAGCTGTACTGCGAGGTTCATTCTCCACGTATGTATGCCTAGTGCAAATATACACATCCCTTGAAGAACACACAGGCATTGAGAGAGGAAATAGTCCCCACAGTCCAGTGCTTTCAATTGAGCCATCAAGCCACTCAGCTATTTATGATGGAGAGGAAAATGGGGGCACTGTGTTCCTTTCTCTGAGGATCGCCCTGGAAACTGTGTGGATACCAGACTCACAGCAGTAGAAAGAAATGAGACTTTGACATGCGCATGGTGGCTGTGTGGAAACACCGTGTCTGCTCTTGGCTCTTTCATTTCCAGGTACTGTCAGGTCTGGATTTTGAGACTACTGGATACTGGGCTTGTAGAAGGACAGTCTGTTTCTGTTTCTAATGCACACCCTGGTATGTGAATTGGCTAGCTTCCTACCACCTCTGTGCTCGTATCCTTGGCCTGCCATTTTTCCTCTGTCGGTCATGCAATGATGCAGTCAAGCTTCCAGTGGGTCATGAAGCTCTCGGGGCTGGGGCACAGATGAAGGGAGCGCAATGTCTGTCTGCTCCCTCAGTAGCTAGTGTGTGCTTGGAGACCTAAATCTTAGTATTTTAACGTAATAAAAATTGATCAATAGATTGACTGATTGTGTGTGTGTGTGTGTGTGTGTGTGTGTGAGAGAGAGAGAGAGAGAGAGAGAGAGAGAGAGAGAGAGAGAGAGAGAGAGAGAGAGAGAGAGAGCCCTTGCTTTATATCTTGCTTGAGACAGGATCTCTTCGGTTCACCACTGTCTATATCAGGCTAACTGACCAGTGAGTTTCTGAGACTATCCTGTCTCTGACTACCAACTCACCATAGAAATTCTAGTATTATAGACGTGAACTTCCATGGGTTTTAGGGAACCAAACTCAGCTTTTTATGACTTTACCCCCTAAGTCATTGTTCTAGACCCAGTTCTCTCTCTCTCTCTCTCTCTCTCTCTCTCTCTCTCTCTCTCTCTCTCTCTCTTTCTCTCTCTCTCTCTCTCAACACCAACAACCAACAACGTGTGTAGGGAGCGGGCAGAATTCTAGCCCCTGTGATCCTTTCATTTTCTGAGCCCATCAGAACCCTTCCTGAGAGCCACAGTTTCTCCTTGGATGGTTGGCAGAGCCACGTTAGCACAGAAGTATGACTGATCATATCACACATCTCCACCTCTATCCCAACTCATGCAAGGATGACATGTGCAGTGGGCAGTGCCACTGATCAGAAATATCCAGCACACCAGCTCTGAGTGGGAACTTCCCATAAGCTGGGGGCTGGATACAATGAAAGAAGGGGTCAGAGCACTTCAGCAGCCCTTCCCTAGTCAGAGGACAATGGAGGCATCCTCAAAGAGCACGACAGAATTGACCACTGACAAGGAGGTGGCTTGGGAGGATAGAGTTACTGGCTGGACATCTTCTTCATGGTGAAGCAGGCATTGAAGGCAAGAGGACCTTCCAGGAGCACTGTGTGGATTGGGCACACAGCGGTCAATGGAGGAGGGGCAAAAGGAAGGACGGTGGGAGGTTGAGGATTGTGTAGATTCTGGTGGACCGTGACAAGGATTTCTGACTTTGGCAAAGCAAGGTCTAGGAAACATGTAGGTAGAGAAAGGGAGGTGACTGATATGCTGAAGCTCACCGTGGCTTTAGGAGAGTGTATGACCTGGGATACTGTGGCAGTCTTGGTGAGAGAGCCAAGGCTAGAACCTAAGGAGAAAGGGAGCTGAGCGCCAATATTCACCGCCTGTGCTTCCTGAGTTCAGACACCATGTGACCAGCTGCCTCACACCCCTGCCGCCGTGATTTCCCCACCATGATGTACTGTCCCCTCAAACTGTGAGTGAAAACAAGCCCTTACTTCCTTGGTTGATTCTGGCAGGTATCTTGTGCCAGCAAAACAAAAATTAACTGACACTGGTTACAGACCCAGGTCTCATTGCCCCAACTGCATAATAATCACTAGGCCGTCTTACTAACACGTCTCCCACACAGATATAGATGCTGTGCTCACAACACTTTATCTAAGGAGCAGGGTCTTCTTTTGTTTTTTGTTTTGTTTTGTTTTGTTTTTGTTTTTTGTTTTTTTGGAGGGGCAAGAAATGGTTTATTTCTCTCTGTCTCACACACACACACACACATAACATCATGTTTTATTAATTATTTGGAAATTTAATACAATGCACCCTGAACACACTTGCTTCCCAGTGTGTTTCACTCTCCCACCCCACCCCCAATAAAGAAAAAGCAAATACAGCTTGTGTTACCCATATACTCACTGGAGAATGGTCAAACTCCCATCCCCTTAAAGAGAACGGAGTCCTCCTACCCACCCCCCCTTTTTTTTTTATCTTTAACTACTTTACCTGGATAGAGGTGGGCAGTCCTTGGGCTTCCCACAGGTCAGGGAACCCTGATTGCTCTTCGAGCAGATGAGGGAGGGGGACTTGATCGGGGGAGGGGGAGGGAAATGGGAAGCGGTTGCGGGGAGGAGACAGAAATCCTTAATAAATAAATAAATTAAAAAAATTCTTAATAGAAAAGTCTTATAGGAACTATGCACCAAAGCATTGGAGGGTGATTTCTAAGGGATGGAAAAGACTAAAATGTTTGTTTTGTTTTTAAAGACAGCGTTTCTATGTGTAACAGCCCTAGCTGTCCTGGATATATTTCTGTAGAGCAGGCTGGCCTTGAATTCACAGAGATCCACTTGTCTCTGCCTCCTGAGTACTGGGATTAAAGGTGTGCGCCACCACCACCCAGAAGGAGCAGGGTCTCATTGTTGCAGATAGCACAATTTGCTATAGGAACTGATGTAGCTAGAGAAGTCAGAATTACCAGGAAACCCAAAGATGCTGATTCTAGGGCAGCTCTCAGGAGAATCAGCTTGCTAAAGGAACTTTGCCCTCTGACACAATCAAGAGGTTGTAGCTTCAGCTGTCCCCTTGACAGCCATCATGTCACACTCTGCTCCAATGAGATGTAGCTTACTATCCACTCTACCACTCTGTCCCAATTCACAGCCTCTTCTGTGTTCCTTTGATGAGCCATTTTTGCCCTCTAAGAATAATAAAACCTGGGAAATGTGGTGTAAGGGGAATCTCTTGTGCAAAGAGGTTTTATGCACAAGGAAAACTTCAAAATGCAGAGGAATCAAAAATCGTGGCAGGAGCCAAGAAGACATCTTAATAGATTCAGTGGTCGCTACACAAGTGTGAAGACTCAAGTTTGAGTTGCCTAGAACCCAAGTTAGAAAGCTGGGCATGGCAGTTACTGCCTGCATAATCCCTGTGCTCGACAGCTAGTCTACCTGAATCAGTAAGCTTCAGGTTCAACGAAAGACCCTCTCTAAAAACTTAAGGCAGAGATGAAATAAGGAAGATACCAGGTTGACTTCTGCCCTTCATATTTACATGTAATTGCATGTGTGCGTGTGCACTTGCATGCAAGTACACACACACAACACACATAGCACACACAACACACACATCAGAATGATGAGAGAGTGGTAAAAAAAATTTCCAGTTGACAGGTATCTACGACCTTTTCTTGCCCTTCACCCCACCCCAAGTTGAGCTTCTCATGCCCTGTGTCTGATGTCACCACAGTGTGGTTGTAATATTTTCTTCTGTTTCAGAGATGAAACTGACTCATGGGTGTAGACACTAGGCAGTTTACCCAAGGTCACTCAGCAGTCACTTTTCCCTATCTGAATTGTCACTAAGCCCTGCCCATTTTCTACACAGAGTCCAGGTGTTATAGTATTTGCCCATAAAAGGAAAAAAAAACTAAAATTGACTTCCACTGCCTGTTTGTGTTTAGATTTCCCAGCGCCAGTGGACTCTGAGGACGGCACCGTGGACGAAATGAGACCCTAGTGAGAATGTTCCGGGTCTGCACCAACAGAGCTGGGCCGAGCCACAGGCAACAGTGGTGGGTACAGTTGGAAAGCTGGTCTTGTTAACACACACTTCACACTGCAACTCTGGGCAATAATGGAAGAAATACAGTCGTTAAATTTTAATTAGGGAGAAAAGATGTTCAGTATTAGTTGTCATTCCTCATTGTCTCCTAATTATTCTCCTTGCATGATAAAGGAAAGACTGCATTTCATTTGCATGGTTCTTGCTTGGGGCTGATGGAAAGAAAAGGCATTTGGGATTCTCTTTTTTCCCCTCCTATGTGAACTGCCTCACTGTGGGCTCAGCCTGAATAAAAGAAGGTGGGTGGGGTGGAGTTCAGAAGTCAGAGCTCTGGCCCCACCACTCATTGAGGTCAGGGTATTTTCCAGACTTGGTTGGTTTGTTCTCACTCTGTCATTGACTGTTTTTCATTCCTATCTTCTACCTTCCTTCATTTTTTCCTTTCTTCTTTCCTTTCTTCCTTTCCTCCCTCCCTCTTTTTCTCCTCTCTCTCCACCCACCTCTCTCTTCCTTTCTCTCTTATATTATACGGATTAAGAAATCTGGATTGGAATTCTCAACCCACGCAGATTGTTGCATCCTCTATACCCTCTGTGTTCTCCTACCCTGCCGTATGTCCAGTCTCAGCTGCCTTTACCACCACAGAAACTTAGATAATATCTGTGATGGTTCGTATTTATTGTTCATTTTACAGGACCTAGACTCATCTAGCAGACAAACCTCTGGGTATGTCTGTGAATTTCTTCTGTTGGGTTAGCTGAGGTGAGAAGACCACCATTCCATAGGCTGTACTCCTGGACTGTGTTAAGGGAGAAATCTAGCTGAGCGTCAGCAGTCGTCACTAAGGCATTGTCATAATAGCATCAGCATCATCTCTCCCTACTTTTGTAGCAAGCACTTCGCTGACTATGGCCCATCATCAACAGAAAGGGTATTGTGGAGCAGATGCCTGTGTTTGGATAAAAGTGAAGGACTTACAAGAGTATCTGTGAATCTTGAAAGGCTACCCAAAGCCAGTCACAGGGAGAGCAGCTTGCAGTCGTCAGTGCAACGGTTGGAGCTCATAGTCTAAGGTTGTAGTCTGAGAGCTGCATGGCAACTGGCTTACAGAGGGTGGTTTAGAGTATTTGGTCTCTGGCAGTGAGGGGTCCTGGGATGGGGTGGGGCTAGCAGAGCGATTTCCACCGAGAAGTGGAACAGCTGAAATCTGGGTTGCTCAGAGTTGGTACTGTGCACCAAGCTGCTGAATTGCATCCTGGTGCATAATCGCAGAGGATGCTCAGGTCTGAGAAACTGATTCACCTTTATTAATCAAAGTCCACAGACAGAAGTAGACACTTGAGCCTTCCTGACCACAAGACTAGCGGGGAGAGGGATGATCTCATCACCAGGTTTCGTATTATGCTCCCAGGATACCCCTGTATTCTGTGACTATGGCTGAGCTGAAGAAGAGTGCATTGGGTATCTACGTCTAGTCCTGAAAGAGGTCTTCACTGCCTCCCCCTCACTGTCTCTGATCATCTCCTTGTGCCCATTATCAAGTAAGCTTGAGAGCAGAAGCTGGTACGAATCCTATCGTGGGTGTAGTGATCTTCTCCTGCCTGGAATGCTGATGCTTCCTGAAATTTCAGAGAAAGTGTTGAGAAATTCTCTGAGGCAACAGAAAAGTCCCCTGGCTTCACCATGTTCCATGGAGAGGATGTGCTCTCTCTAGCACACTAGCAGTCAAGCCCTGCCCTGTTGTCTTTCTGTTGGGGAATCATTTTCCCTTCTGTCTCTTTACGTGACTGGGTAGGAGAGAGAAATTTCCTCACCTTGGCTTTTTCCACCTCTCCCTTCCCCTCCTCTCTTCTCTGTTCCTTTCTTCTTCTTGCCTCCTCTTTCTTCTATCTCCCTCCCTTCCCTTCTTTTCCTTTCCCTTCCTCTCTTCTTTCCTCCCCGTGGTACACTTTCTACTTCCTCCCCCTCCTCTCCTCTCTTCTTTGCCCCCCCTTTCCTCCCTTCCTCTCTTAAAGACTGGGCTCACAATGCACTAGCTGCCTGGCCATGGTTTCTCTGGATCCCCACACTAACTCATCCAGGCAGAAGTCTCTGCAGACCCGTCACCTGGCCCAAGAGCTCAGAGCTGTGGGCAGGATGGGACAACTCCTGGGAAGTCCGGCACGAATACTTCACAAACAGGCTTGAGGACGTGTAAAAGGGCCCAAAGATGGTACAAACACATCACATACCATATACCACACAGAACTTGTGAAGTAACAGGGCTCCCCCCTCAGCATCCTGACATCTCCTGAATGAACTGCCTCAGATCAGAAGATCCCTGGAAATATCTGGGATATATAGAGAAAGGGGCAGAAACACATGCAGACACAATCTCCCAGGAAACTGTAGGGTCTTGGGCCAGAAAACCCATCAGGAGAAAATTGACTCAGGCGCCCTCTGAGCCTGAGAGTCTGGGGGCTGGAGAACAGTAGGATTCCTGCAAGGATTAGTACCAGCTCTTGAACTCACCTTTGAACTTACCACATTATGGGTGTTTGTTAAGTTGGAGAAGAATCGTCTTCTGAATTAGAATCAATATACTCCTATGCATGAAACATCAAACAGTCCAGAGAGCTAGATGGGCAATTCCCTCTACAAGGGCAGAACCCAGGGAAGGAGTGAGGAAGGAGTAAGAAGGTAACTTTGGTCTTTAAGGATAGATATAGGACTAGTCAGCAGGCAGGAGTCCCAGGAAGAATAGGACTTTGAGATACAGCAGGAGAAAAAAAGGTGGTCCCGAACACAGAACTGAGCTCCCAGTGAGGACAGAAGGATGACAAGAACAATGGAGAAGAAGAAAAGAAGAAGAAGAAGGAGATGGAGAAGGAGAAGGAGGAGAAGGAGAAGGAGGAGAAGGAGGAGAAGGAGAAGGAGAAGGAGAAGGAGAAGGAGAAGAAGAAGAAGAAGAAGAAGAAGAAGAAGAAGAAGAAGAAGAAGAAGAAGAAGAAGAAGAAGGGGATGGAGAAGGAGGAGGAGGAGGAGAAGGAGAAGGAGGAGGAGGAGGAGGAGGAGGAGGAGGAGGAGAAGGAGAAGGAGAAGGAGAAGGAGAAGGAGAAGGAGAAGGAGAAGAAGAAGAAGAAGAAGAAGAAGAAGAAGAAGAAGAAGAAGAAGAAGAAGAAGAAGAAGAAGAAGAAGAAGAAGAAGAAGAAGAAGAAGAAGTGTTTTGGAGCTGGTCAGATTCAGGAGGTAAAGGGCTTGCTGTGCCAGCATGTAGACTTGACCTTTGCCTGTCTGGAGCCCATGTGGAAAGTTGTTCTGGGTGATTTGGGTGTCTATAATCCTGACACTTGGGAGAGAGAGGCAGGGGAAGCCCTGAGACCACTGGTCATAGGGGTCTAAGAAAATTGGTGAGCTCCGGGTTTATTGACTGACTCTGTCTCAAAACTCAGAGGGAAACAACTGAAGAAGAACCCAACTGTTGACTTTCTCACATGTACACACACACACACACACACACACACACACACACACACACACCCTCAGCTTTTGTGATTCTCCCTCCCACCCAAATCCCCCATGCCTCCTCCAGGCAGCTGTTACTTCTTTAGTGTAGCTCTGTACTTCTGCCTGGGTCACGAGGCTGTTCCGAGGCACTAATGAAATAAAGATCAAGGTGTCTTGGAGGCTTTCAAGCGCCCAGTACAAGTGAGGAAAATGATAGGGGTGGCGAGAGGGTCTTGCATTCCGTCTAGCGGAGAGAGCAGAAGCCAGGAGTTTGTTAAAGCAGGAATGCTTTCCTTTCTTTCAGTTTTCCATCCAGAAGCCTCTGGAATTTTGATGGGATCTCTCTGTCTGTTTATCCACTCGTTTATTCATTCATATGCTCATTGCAGGCACGATGTCTGACTGAGCCACTGTCAATTCTGGCAATGCAGGCCAGATGTTAGACCCAAGTCTCCTCCTGCAGGCTGGCTGGGTCCCCAGTGAAGAGGTTACCTATCACAGAAAGGGAGTCTCTTCCCAGCCTACAAAGGCGAGCGTTTCAGACCCACTGAAATGCTAATGGGGCTGCACAATGCTTTTAAGGGGTTGCTGACAGCCATCATTAGGGAGCTTCAGGGAGCCAGTAATAATCACCACTGAGTGACTGTAAACACCACACTTCCCGCGAGGAAATACAACTTGTTAGCTTTAGTCTGGACTGCGGAGAGGAAAGGCAAGCTCCCTCTGAGAGGGCATCTACCAGAGTCAAACATAAAATCAATCGTATGGTTCTAATTTAATTTTAATTCACGTTTTTATACATGGAGTTTGTTAGCAGCGCTGACATTTCTGCTGTGGAAATCTATAAGGGCTGAATTGTCTTCACATTAGAGAATTTTTAAAAGAAGTTCTTTGCCACTGGGTTGCAATTTGTTAAAACAAACAATAGCACAACCGTGGCACAATCGGATGAGGCGGTGTTAACCGGACTAAGCGAAAATCAAGGGATCTTTTTTCAGCCTCTCTTCTCTTCCGACTGAACTCCTGGGTAATGCGACCAAATGACAAATGGCAGGATGCATGTAAGAGCAGTGCCTTCAAAAATACAATAGTTACACAAGCCATCTATTGTTAATGAAGAATATAATGCAATTTGCCTGTCTGTAATACAATTATGCAAATCAAACGAGGCGCTATCCCAAAATCTCTTTACATTCCGATTAAAATGAGATAATTTATCAAACAGAATATGACTGGTTATGTTTATGTGTGGCACATTAATCCTGTTACAATAATGTATCCGTCTCCTAATGGAATGGATTTGTGCAATCTAACAGAAAATGACTTTTGCGCTATCCACAATTATAAAAATATTCACAGCATATCCATCCAGGGCAATAGCACATGTCCACAACGATGCAATAAACCTATTAAAACAAGCAGTGCTTATGAATGGAACCTTCATGCCAATAGCAATGAGTGTGCCCTCAATTTTACTGTGCTCATTATCTGAACAGCCCCACGGCTGGCAAATGCTGGGAGTAAATTAGCTTGGCTTTCTTCAGCCTCTTTTCTCTTATAGAAATTTATTATTTATTTATTTATCTATCTATTTATTTATTATGTGTCTGTGTATGTAAATGTTCATTCATGCATGTATGCACGCATGCAGAGGGAAGAGGTTGGCCCTCAGTATCTTTCTCCACCTTAATTTTGGCAACAGGTTCTCTCACTGAACCTGGAGTTCGCCAGTTCAGCTAGGAAGCTCCAGGAATTCCCATTTCCGCCTCCGCAGTGCTGGTCTCATAAGCACAAGCCGCCTTGTCTTGTTTTTGTTTGTTTGTTTGTTATGGGGGCTCTAGGGGTGGAACTCGGGCCCTTGTTGTTTCAGAGCAAGCACTTTACCAACTAAGTCATTTCCTCGGCTTTCTTCTTCTTTTCTTCTTTGTCTACTTCTTTCTCCTTTTCCTCCTCCTTCTCCTCCTTCCTCTCCTTCCTCTTCTTCCTCTTCCCCTTCTCCTCTATTTTTTTTAGAGGACAAGTTCTGATTGGAGAGATGACTCAGCAGTTAAGAAGCTGCAGTACCTTGTAGAGAGCTGGAGCTCCCTTCCCAGTACCCACTTCTGGAAACTCAGGACACCGGGTAATTCCAGCCTCAGAGCATCCAGCACCCCCTTTCAGCTTCTGTGCTCACTGCACTCACAGGAACAAACAAACCTCCACACACTGACACATCCATATACACACAATAAAAGATTAATCTTTTTGAAAAAAAGAAATAAAAAGAGTTCCTTTAATAGCACCCAAGGCCCCTTCCCCTATCTGGATTTTTTGTTTAGGAGAGGTGTCTAAGCCATCTTCTGTGAAAGAGTTACTCCTGTTTGTGTCTCTTGGTCTTTTGATTTGTGCATCTCTGTTAAGTCAAGAGGTTCACAAAAATACATCTCTCCCCACCCACCTTATTTGTATCAATATGTTGGAAAATATGCGTGCTATGGATAGGTGTGCTGTCTGAGCTTCATTTTTCAGAGGGAGCACAATAACCTCTATTCTTATAAGGACATCACAGCCAAGAACTAATGGGAAGTATTGTCCAGAAAAACAAGAGCCTAAACAATTAGTGCAGGTCTCTCTTGTGCTCCAGTTGCCAAGGAAAATCATTTCTGTGTTTACACCAATCTTCTCCACCTTGATGAGAGTCATTAGTCTTGACAGTGAATGATAATGTGCTTCAACCTCACACCTCTTGGCCCTGTTCTCCACGTCAAGGTTTTCCCAGAAGCAAGCCTCCACACCAGGCACGCTAGTTGACTTAGACAAATGTTGATCTTTTGTGGGGAAAATGTAAACCCCAGTGTATTCACAGGTTCTCAAATTGTTTACTCATACCTTGAAATAACTTCCAGGCAGCTTTGCTTCTGGTTATGCCTGAAAGACTACTTCAGGGGCCTTGGAATGGGGAAGGGGTTCTCTTTCCTCTCTGATTAGATAGCGCACATTGTCACATCTAAGTGGATGCACATGAGCCCATCGAGTTCAACACAGATCTGTTACCTCAGGTCAGGCCAGCATCTGTTACACCTATAAGAGATTATATTTTCCTCTTAAAAGACTATATTTCTCTCTTAAAGATATAGATGATAAAAGGCAGAAAGAAGGAAGGGAGAGAGGGAAAGAGAAAGGTAGGCAGACAGGAACAGTGTGCCCTGGCTGATTAATTCACGGTATTCTCAAAGAAGCTGCAGCTGCTCCTCGACTTAGAACTGAGTTCTGTCCTCAGAAGCAAGGCAAATTGAAATTACCATTGAGTCAAATGCTTTGACTACATCTGACTATAGAGCACCATCCCATACTGAAGAGGGAGTGTCATATATCAATCTGTTGATTTCATTGGTTAAGCAATAAAGAAACTGCTTGGCCCTCATAGGTTAAAACATAGGTGGGTGGAGTAAACAGAACAGAATGCTGAGAGAAAGAAGCTGAGTCAGAGAGTTGCCATGATTCTCCCACTCCAGGCAGATGCAGGTTAAGATCATTCCTGGTAAGCCAGCTCGTGGGCTACAGCAGATTATTAGAAATGGGCTAGTCCAGGTGCGAGAGCTAGCCTAGAAGAGGCTAGATAGAAATGGGCCAAGCGGTGTTTAAAAGAATACAGTTTCGGTGTAATTATTTTGGGGCATAAGCTAGAGCCATGTGGGCGGCTGGGTGCCGGGGACGCAGCCCCGCCACCCTTATTTCAACAGAGTGGCGCCCAACGTGGGGCTAAATCCACTTAAAAATCTGAGAAGGCTTAAAAATAAGGGAGAGAGAGTTTAACACAGATTTTTGTTGTTTGTTAGTGGCGTGCTGTAGAGAGATTTCCTGATTCGGCATTAGCAGCAGAAAAAAACGCTGCGTCATTTTAAAGCACAGCTTCTTGGGGCTGTGCTGCCAGTGTGAACTCTGGCTTTAAAGCATTTCAATGGATTTTATGGGACTGGATGTTTGTGTTCCCGCTTGGGATCTAAAGGAGAGTGCTCTGAGACCTTGCCTATGGCTCAGCACTCCCCGCCTGCACCTGGGCAGCCGGCCGAATCAGGCTTAGGCAGGCAAAAGAGCATGGCGGATTCCGGCTCTGCGTGTCAGATTTGGCTGTAACTTGGATGAAAAGAATTTCTGTGCTGCACGCTCAGTCTCAGAATTAAAGTGCTGAGTGCCGCTCCTACCTGGTGGCCCCAGAGCTAGCACAAAATGGTATGTCCTCCATTTTGAAATTTTCCTGACTCAGCAGCAGGAAAAAACTGGCTGTTTTAAAATGCCGGCTTTCTGGGCTGTGCCGCCATTGCAATCTCTGTCTGGCTCCTGCAGGAGACAGAGCTTTTGAATGGAGCATTTGGAGTAAAGTGCTACGATTTGTTTGATGGCAACTAGACTGCTGTGTGCCTAAAAAAGGGACATTGCGTGCAGCAGCTCAGAGGCACAAGCAGCTCCACCATGCTAGTGGTGCAATGTGCAAGGATCAGAGGCACGAGCGGCTCCGCCATGTTGGACTGGGTGGGGCCAGCAGGCAGTACCTGTTTTTGACCTAGGAATGTCACAGTTTAGATTCTTAAGCGCCTAGTGATTTAAAGGCACAAATCAAAAGTGCTCCTGGATGGTAAAAAAATGTTACAGACTCACAATAAAACAGATTCAGACATAAAAGACCACACTGTTGGATGAATGTACGTAGGCTTGAGAGAGAGAAGAAAAAGAATATAGAGAATAAAGTTAATTGTTTAAAAAAAAGGTAAAGTCTTTAAAGAGACAGAGTACAGATAGTTATAGATTAAAAGAAATAAAGTAAAATAAGCCACATAAAAATGGAAAATTCACAGAGAGTCTGGATTATGTACATTGTGTTTTCTTTAAAATTTTTGACTGTGAAGGAGCTAAGTACAGACAGACATTTCATTATATGGACTGCCAAATGGAACCAGAACGGATATCATAAGGGTATTATGATTTCAAAATTTGGGTCTAAGGATATGATGCTTTGGAGAGGGTCTTCTTTTGTTTTCACAGAGGACCAGACCCTGTGGATTGCATCTATCCCGATATGGTATGATAGACCACGACCTCCCGAAAAGTTCCTGTGAACACCCTCAAAAAATTACTTCACTCAACTGCCAACTGAGATAAACCTGACACACAGGTTACACCCTAAATGATCTGATTAACAGCCTCCCCATTCAGCAGGAAGCAGTTTGGAGAGAAAAAACAGCGCCCATGTTCCCAAAATATTGTTTATAAATATTCTTTTACATTTAAAGGGGGAAATGATATAGGTATGAATAATTTACATTGGTATGGATTTTAAGGTCAATTTTGTTATATGTATATGTATTTCTGATCTTGAATAAGGTATTGTGATTGTGTAGTTCTTTTAAAAATGTACTGTATAATTAAGAAATATAGGTTGTTAATGGATAATCATCGATAATAGTAAAGTTTGTCGTCATGTTAGTTAGATTTTCTAGATATATAGAGATATATTTCAGATAGGCATTCTTCATATCTTTCAAAGACTGCAGAATATGGCATTTAATGTTTTAATAACTTAGGACTTTTCATGACAATGAGACATATCTGCTCCTGGCGGCACCAATCTACTTCGAGAGGAAGATGGGCATCGAAGAGGATCCTTATGGAGTTTGATAGCCATTTGGGCAAGAAACTGCTCTTGCCTGGACTGTTGCATAAAATGGACACAGAGAACCCGCAGAGAGAGGACTGCTGAACTTGCCTAAAGGTGAGACGGTCTTTTGGGTTTCATGACTCATGAAAGAGTCTGCAAGACATTCTGCAGGACACAGCAGATAGTGACTGAACTGTCTTTGAAATTTCCTGCTTCATGGAAATGTCTGCTGGATACTATGGGCCTGAAGGCTGAAGATGGATGCCCCAATGGTACAGAGGAACTTTAGGTAGCTGTACAGGCAGCGAGATGTCTCTGTCATTTCTAGAGCTTTGGATTTCTTGTTTACTTAGGTAATATTATATCCTTCTGGAGTCTTTGATGGGGTTGAAGAATGAATAGATAGTTATAGTTTTTCTTAGTTATGATAAAAGATAAAATAGATATAAATATTGTAACTGTAATTCTTGTTTGATAACTGTTTTGCTATATTAATTTTGCTATGTTAAAGTTGAAGCCTTCCTTTTTTGTTTAAACAGAAAAAGGGGAAGTGATGGGGGAGTGTCATATATCAATCTGTTGATTTCATTGGTTAAGCAATAAAGAAACTGCTTGGCCCTCATAGGTTAAAACATAGGTGGGTGGAGTAAACAGAACAGAATGCTGAGAGAAAGAAGCTGAGTCAGTGAGTCGCCATGATTCTCCCACTCCAGGCAGACGCAGGTTAAGATCATTCCTGGTAAGCTAGCTCGTGGGCTATAGCAGATTATTAGAAATGGGCTAGTCCAGGTGCGAGAGCTAGCCTAGAAGAGGCTAGATAGAAATGGGCCAAGTGGTGTTTAAAAGAATACAGTTTCGGTGTAATTATTTTGGGGCATAAGCTAGAGCCATGTGGGCGGCTGGGTGCCAGGGATGCAGCCCCACCGCCCTTATTTCAACACCATACAAATAACCACTATAGAACTTGGCCATCTGCTTAAGGCTAGTATCAGAAGAGATCCAGATGAAAGATTTGAAGTATGATTTTACTGAATGCTTATTGATCTCGCACCACAATAAAATTGAAAAATAGAACTCAAACCACCTCACATTGGCAGGTGTGTCCAAGCTGCCACTTGCGAAGGAATGAAGCTCAGGTATCTTCCTTTTGCCCATAGTTACAGACTCTGCCCAACACATTTGTGGTGACAGTGTTGTGTTATGATTGTGTACCCATGAATGCTTTGACATTTCCATGGGCACTTCTAAGTAAAATCCTTATAGGCCAAGTCCTTAATTATAAGGAATCTTGATGAGTTGGGACTTGGAGGCTTAGTCGAGCTTACAGTACAAGGGGCTACATTCTATCACAGCAGGGAGGATGTGGCAGCTGGAACCAGGGGACAGCTGGTCATATTATACCCATAGTCAGGGAGCACAGAGTGAATAGGAAGTAGGACTGGATTCCTCAAGGCCTGCCCCCAAGTAATGCACTTCTTCCATCAAGGCTTTGCCTTCTAAATGTTCTACAACTTTCCCAAGCGGCACCACCACTTCCAATGAGCCTATGGAAGACTTTTCACATTCAGACTGACGAGGAAGCTATTAGGTTTTCTTTCCATTGAGTACCCAGTGGCTTGGAGTGTGTTTGTATTTTCTTTGGCTCAAGTGAGGAAGGATTGTGCCTGGTGGAGACCTTCCATGAAGGAACAGTTTTTACTGTTCTGGTCTACCTGGAAAGACTCTGCCCTCTTTCTTGGGAGGATCTCAGAGCATCTTGCACTCAATGAGGTCAAGTAGCTTTGATCAATAATGGTGGCACTAAAGGTGGAGCTTGACAAGAGGGGAGAAAGTCCTAGAAGGCGGAATATATGGAAGGCATCAACCTTGCTGCCTCTGGCTGATAAAGGAGGTTCCTGCCTCTTTCACAAACCCTGATACGACTGAGTGTGTACTCAAATCTTGGGGCATGAAGACAATTGCAACGGAGAGAACAGGACTTTGATAAACTGCCCAGTCTCCTTGGAGCTGTACCTGGCTGTCTCATGACACATTATGGGCTTAGGATTGGGGTTTCCAGATTGCTCTGTGGTGAGCATGGGTGCAAAAATGAGATGAGCGGTAGTTATCCTCTGGTGAGATAGGATGAGAGCAAATGCGTGAGGCGGGAAAGAGCAGTTCTGTCTGAAGGAAGCACAAGGGACTGCTGTGGTTTTCCTGTGATGGACACCAGAACGCCTACTGTGTGCAGGGGATGTTCTCCTGTGATGGACACCAGAACGCCTACTGTGTGCAGGGAATGTTCTCCTGTGACGGACACCAGAGCACCTACTGTATGTTGGGAATGGTCTCCTGTGATGGACTCCAGAGCGCTTACTGTGTGCAGGGAATATTCTCCCGTGACAGACACCAGAGCACCTACTGTGTGCAGGAAATGGTCTTCTGTGACAGACACCAGAGTGCCTACTGTGTGCAGGAAATGTGCCAGGATTTTAGGATCTATCTGTGAGCAAACAGTGTACAGCCTCTGTCATTTGTAAAGGAGAAAAACAGAAAGTAGTTTAACATGCTAGTAGGTAATAAATACATAACGAAGCAAGGCTGAGCAAATGGGGAAAATGAGTTAGGGAGGAGGGGCTAAGAACTACTGTCAAGACTTTAAAAATGTGTTTTGTCTATTTCTGTTAATCTATCAATCATCTACCATCTCTCTCTCCCTCCTCCCTCCCTATCTATCTATCTATCTATCTATCTATCTATCTATCTATCTATCTATCTACCTCAGACTGGTTAGCATTCCACTGCTAACTATATTCCCAGCCCTTTCATTTAAAATTTGTTGACACAGGGTCTTGCTAAGTTGTCCAGGTGGGTCTTGAACTTGTGATTTTCCTAAGCAGCTTTAGATCACATACAGGCCTGTGTGAGGAGGCTTAGCGTAATTGCTTCAAAGAGAATGTTCAGACTAATAATTGGCAACTTTGATCCACGGGCCCACAAGGGCCCTGTTCTCAACTGGTCATGTCACAGAATCTCTCACTAACAACACAGGAGTGACACAAGTGTGTCTCAAAATAAAGGAAACAGACACCAAAGGGAATCTCAGCTCAGTGCTTTACTAGTTGGCCTCTTCTGTCTTAGGAAGTAATCTTTTGATTCTAACTGTAATAAGACATTTCCTTGTTTTCATCTTTAGATGAGGCAGTTAAGAAAACAGTGACTTAGGGCCCCTAGAAGACGGTGCTGGAGTGTGACTGTGCTTGCTTAAATACACAGATGGCTTGAGTTGGGGATTAAATGTTCCACATCTGCTGGTAGTATTCACTTGCAACACGTCCCAGGACTAGTCAGACAAATACATCTCCAGTGGTCTGCAGAACTAGATCCAGGCGTAGCCTCAATACTGTACTCCCGTTTAAGGTGGAGAAAAGCATTCCTCCAGCAACAAGAAGCATAGGCAGCCCTTCGGGTTATAGTTTGTCCCTTCTGGGGTGCCTGTATCCAAGTGTGGGCAGCCAGTGGGGCTTCTAGAAGCCTGCATCCTGTGCCTCCAGGAGGGATAACTGAAGGGGCCGTCTAGGCATGAGAGCCCCCTGGGGGTCAGCTGGGGCCTCTGCAGGCAGCATTTTGAGCTCTATTTGTGGAGACCACTGGGAGTTACGCCCCAGTTAAGTTACTGTGCTCACTGCACTGCAGCTCTCCTCCTGCCAGCTCCTGACCCTTGCGCTCTGACTCATGTATGCACTTTGGTTCTCAGCACTGGGAGCCTTATGATAGTATCTATGTTCCTGCCAATTGCTGGCCTTCTAGGTGGAAAGATGGGCAAGAATTCCATCCATTATAGCCTCCATTGCCAGGACATATTGCTGGGTGTTGCTCCTCCCTCTCCCTCCATCTGGTTTCTTGAATTCCTCTCCTTAGAGGTACTACCTTATTCATCCTGACCACTAAACCTCAGACAACACACAATAACCGTGATGCTGTAGGCTACATACCGTAGCTGTGGGTCGTTTTCTCCCACATGTTGGTCAGTTCACATGCACACAAGGGTCCTCCAAGCCTGGGGTCCTCGTACAGGAAGTTCAGCGACCATGGTTTCGGTGATAATATTTTTATGACATTTGGCTTAGATTTGAACTCCTGCCTTAGAAGTCAAAACTGACTTAAAAACACACCTTCATTTCTCTTTAAATATCCCACCAGAGTGGTGAGCACAGCTTCCCTTATGTTCCACAGTAAGTGACACTGGGGGCCCTTAATATCTCAGGACTTCCTCCAGCTGCCTGCCTGTCTAAAATTGTCCATGGCTCCTGCATGGGTGGGTAAAGTTAGTTCATCCAAAGAGTTACAAATCCCATGTCCCCATGGAGTCCATTGTTTTAGAACCAACAGTGTATAGATTTCTGCCCTAAGGTATTTCTTCATACTTTTCTAGGCGCTAGGTAACCGGATATCCCGGAATGGGAATCTTCCTCTGAAGACTTTTTGGCATCTAAGTCCACTTTCAACTCGGCAAACCTTATTTTGGAAAAAAAAATCAGCCATTTATAATATCAACATTTCTAGATCATGTTTTAAAGATGGCTATAGGCGCTCGGAACAGCTACATGCCAAGGCTGTCTAGTTCTAATCTAACAGCCCCCTAGGTTGAAACCAGAGTGAGACTTGGAGACAGCGGCCAAGAGCCCCAAAACTCTTGGGGAATATTTATAATCCCTGAATTCAACCAAAATTGTTTCCACTCAAAATTAATACTTGGAAACAGATTTTAAAGCCCAAATTTAGACTGTCTACAGTTTTTTGGTCTGCTGTGGAGCCAGCTCCTTGAAATAAGTGCATTTGAAATTGACTGAATGTAAAATTGATTGTCTTTTACATCGAACAAAATATTTAAAGGGATGCCCTCTTTATCCTAGCTATTTCAGAGCAGGAGCCTGAGTTGGCTGACATCCATAGCCAGGAAGGGTGGGTACTGGGCAGGCGTGTGGGCTGAACCTCTGTTTACATATGTGAATCCTCTCTGGCTTAGGGAAGGGGGTCTGCTTAGCGAATGGAGCTGTGATTCGTATTTATGGGGGTAATGCGATCCAGTGGAAGGCCCTTGGCCTTGAAGCTAGAAAATCTAGGTTCAAAGTGCTCCTTTATCAGTTCCAAGCTGTGCAATCTTGAATAAATCATTTAGCCTCTCAGTTTCTCCATAAATAAACAGAGGCCTACCAGCCATGTTCCGCTGGCCTCTGGAGAGCTGATGAGAGGCAGGAAGAAATGCCCCAGTTCCAAATGGAGTTACTGTGCGTTGTTCCAGCCTCGACTCCCCATTCGGACCTCAGCAACCCTGCAGTAGCAGGTCAGGGCATCAGACCTTGTTTAACCCAGTGCTTTGATGTGAAGAAACACAAACACAGGCAAAATGCGTTTGCCACAGATGACCTGGGAATGAAGAAGATTCTAATAAAAGCATCATCTTTGGCCTAAACGCCTAGGACTCCTCTTCTCTCCCCTCCTCACCTCTTCTCTTCTTTCCTCGCCATTCCTCTCATCTCCCCTTCATCCCTTCCCTCACTCCCTTCTTTACTGCAGAGATTATGAAACCCAGCCACTGACCACAACCAATTTAAGCCACTGAGCTGCCAATTATTCACATATTTGTATATTCATACATTTCACAAAAATGTGATAAAGACGTGTAGAGTTCCAGGCAGAGTTCCACGTCATGGTTGGAGATAGCAACCCCAAGTTTCAGATCATCAATGATCAACTTTTAAGTATATTTCTCATACTTTAAATTTAGACCTACATTTAAATTGTCCACATAGTAACTAATACTGTGTTGGTGCAAATATTTTTAAAAGTTGCATGGGATATACTTATGCCTAACAGTGGTCTGCTGTCTCTGAAATGAAAATGTGCTTGATCATCTTACATTTGTATTTGTTTAGTCTGTCCACCCCACCTGTGGACTTGGAATGGAGGGGCCCTTTCCTCAGGCATATATGCATCTCCTGGAAGATGACAGACACAAGAACAGATGCATCTCAGCCTGGCAATGGAGTTGTAGATAATGGTTCTATTCTATATTGAAGACAGACATCTCAAGTCAAAAATGCAATAGGGTCTGGGGGAGGTGGCCTAGTCTCTAGTGTGTGTGCAGCACAAATGAGAGGGCCTGAGATGATCCACAGAAACCATGTGAAAGTCCGGGTGTGATGATGTATTCTGTAGGATATGCAGTCCTTCTGCTGGGGAGGTGGACACAGGAAGATCCCTGGGGCTTGCTGTCCAGACAGCTTATGTGCATTGAGGGGGTCAATGAGAGACTCTGTCTCAAAAAAGTAATATCAGAAGAGCATGCCTAGTGGTGATCTTTGGCCTATGCATTCACTGTGTGTGTGTGTGTGTGTGTGTGCGCTCACACACACGTGCACATGCATATGTGCATACACACACAAGAGATAAGAAAAGAGCACAGGACTGGTCTGAGAACACAAGGTGGAAAATAAAAGATAAAATAAGCACAGATCAAGGGTAAATATCTTAAAAGTCTTCCAGTGTTGGGAGGGTCAAGAAGATGACAGACACAGACTGGCTGTAAGATAATGAAGACTGATGAGAACCATGGATCACAGAGGAGTGATTGACTCAGACATGCAGTGGCTACCTCATTTTTATAGCTGGTTAGATTTATAGTCCAAGTTCTTGAGAGACACTAAAGTTATATAATCATGTTCTGGGAAACATTTCAAGCATTGGCAGTCAGATAGCATTTCCAAATATGGTACTTACTGATCAAGTGAAAAGTGCCAGTGGGATGGACCTAGACCATTTGCTGTGTAGTGATGTCCTATCAAATGGAAGCATTGCATCTTGAAGAGTCACTGGGGCTTAGGAAGCAAAACTCACAAGTCCCAGGAAGTCCCTGAAACGTACAAGATTCAGAAAGTTCTATCCTTCCTCATGTGTATATAGGCAGCAAAGAACTATTAGAGAGAAGAAACCCTGAGCTGTGTAGCTGTCTACACGTCATACAGAGAGCTCCAGCGATGCGACTGTCGTGAGTTCTCAACCCATGCTCCTGTGAGCAATCCTAGTAACCGACTGGCTCGCCAAGCCGTCGGTAGGTACAATCATTTCTTTCACCTGCTGCTGGTTTCCTTTATCTTGTGGTGAAGTGATATTTGTTCGTAGCTCCCCAGGAAATGTCACATGTTTACAAGACCCGTTCTGACTACTAGCTGGAGCAGGGGATGGCCTTGACGGTCTGTGGCATGGAAGGATTTGTACCTGTCCTAAACTGCAGACTTGAGCTGCAGTCTGATTTATAGAGCTGGTGAGCAAATACTGTTGCAGTAAGACTTAATGCTCCACGGGTGGAGACAAAGCAGACCCAGCGTTTTCATCAGGAACGACCACATACAGTGTGAATTTAAGCAATAAAGCCATAAACGTTTGGTGGGGCTATGAATAGGAAATCTGTGGCTTCAGGAAATGTGATTTAAGAAAAAGTCAGCAACTTAGATAAAATTTCCAGTCACAAATTTGGAGGTTTGGGAAGGTTCTTGGCTGTCTTCCTAGAGAATCTTTGGGAATATTTCTGATTATAAATAGGAGAAAATGATGGGGGAGTGTCATATATCAATCTGTTGATTTCATTGGTTAAGCAATAAAGACACTGCTTGGCCCTCATAGGTTAAAACATGGGTGGGTGGAGTAAACAGAATAGAATGCTGGGAGAAAGAAGCTGAGTCAGGAGTCGCCATGATTCTCCCATTCCAGGCAGATGCAGGTTAAGATCATTCCTGGTAAGCCAGCTCGTGGGCTATAGCAGATTATTAGAAATGGGCTAGTCCAGGTGCGAGAGTTAGCCTAGAAGAGGCTAGATAGAAATGGGCCAAGCAGTGTTTAAAAGAATACAGTTTCCGTGTAATTATTTCGGGGCATAAGCTAAGCTAGCCATGTGGGTGGCCGGGTGCCGGGGACGCAGCCCGCCGCTCCTATTACAACAAGAAAATATGTGTTCTAGCTAAAATCAGGAAGACCAAAAGACAAGCCAAAAAAAAAAATCCAATTAGTCCCCTATAGAGGCTCAGATCTTATCTACATGGGATGCTCAGGCTGAAGAAACAGCATTCTAGGAAAGAGAAACCGTGTTTGATGATGCTGTGACAAGTTGTGCACATGTGTGTGTGTGTTTGTGGTATGTGTGTATGTATGTGTGTGTCTGTCTGTGATGTGTGTGTGGTGTGTGTGTGTCTGTCTGTGATGTGTGTGTGGTGTGTGTGCATGTGTGGTGTGTATATGTGTGTGATGCATGTGATGGTCATAGGACAAGATTAGGTGTTGGACCTCACCTACTTTTTTGAAACAGGGTCTTCTTCTCTGTCGCATACACCAGACAGCCTGTGAGCTTCGAGCAAATCTCTTGTGTTCAACCTCATAGGCGCACTGAATTAGGAATATGCACTACCACACCTGGCTTTATACTCTTAAACCTAAACAGTCCTCAGAATTGTGAGCCAACTACTTTACCCACTGCACCATCTCCCCAGCCCTCCTGTTTGCTTTGGATGTAGGATGCCTCAATCATATCTCTCTGGAAATCAAAGTCTTTCTTATCTTGTCCCCATTTTCTCTAAGTGTGACATGCATATGGCTTTTGAAGTTTGTATCAGTCTCAGCCTCTCCCTGTTTTTCACTATAGTGAGATCCCTGTCTGTCATTCAACTGCCAGCACCATTCACAGAAAGAATCCACTGGAAAATGACTAAGTGAACAGAGAGGTCGCTACCAAAGCATGAGGACCTATGTCATACCTAGCACACTTGGGAAGCTGAGAGAAGTGGCGTGCATTTGCAATCCAAGTGTCCCTCTGGGGAGATGGGAAAAGACACAAGAGAACCCTTGGAAGCTCTTAGGTTCTATCATGGGATACACAGTGATGAGCGGCAAACTGTTTCAAACATGGAAAGAACTCTGATTGCCACTGGTGTACTGTGGTATCCTGTGTACACACACACACACACACACACACACACACACACACAGAGAGAGAGAGAGAGAGAGAGAGAGAGAGAGAGAGAGAGAGAGAGAATGAATTTGCCACTGGCCGGAATGGTTGCTTCTGTCCCCTTTTCTCTGGAGAAGTTCTCCTGTCAGCCATGCTTTCTTCTGTGTCAACAGCAGTAATAATACAGATCTCACAATGACAGCATTGTCCCATGCAATGCCTGGTATTCATTCAGCTGGTGCTCAGTTCTTACGCTTCTCCCATTGTTTCTTTCCACTGCTAAGCAAATCTCCAAAGTCTTGGGATCCAAATGGAGTGTCTCCAAATTCTCATCATCTCTCCCAGAAGACCAAGGGTGAGCTAATGGAGGATGACCTCAGAGTCCTACCTCCAAATCCCAGGATTCCCTAGGAAGGAATGCACATTGAGTATTTTTCTCCAGGAACCTTGACCCTTGCCACACGTAATAAATCAATTAGCGAGCATGGCCCATTTATTCTGCAGGCTTTGGCTTGCTTTCCATCTGTTCGGCCTGAGACAGTCTTGGCCCATGAGGGGCTGTCCATCCAGGGAAGTCCAGCCTTGTAAACAGAAAGTGCCATAAAGTATTACAAATATGTATTGGGTGGCAGATGTTGGAGCCAGCTCACCCTCACATCTGGAAAGAATATGTATTGCATGAATTTCTGAGCAATGCCTTCCCCCAAAACTTCTGTAAAAGCGCTTAGCATTCTGAGAGTACAGGACACGGTGGCGTGCTACCAGTGCCCGGAGTACTGCTGAAGTTTGTAGTTGTGTTGGCGACTTGGAGGGTCCTTCTTCTACTGTAACGGCAAGGTGAGGGATCCTGTGGAGAATTAGATTTTGTGTCTAGGTATCCTATAGCCATATCAGCCTATGAGGACTTCATTATATCCAAGCATGGAGAAATATGACCGCACCACGGGCTCTGAAGAAGGAGGAACTACTAATGGCAGAGGGGTCTAGGCTGAAGGTCTGGTGTTATTTTGTGAGCCGAACACGTGACTTCCCTCTGAATGGCCTCTGTGAGGCATGCTGTTCTCCTGGCTGACAGAGTTGGGAATGAATGGCCTGCGCACTCCTGTTTTCACACAGTCCATCAGGTCTCAATGAAAGGTTTGTGCTTCAGCCAAGAACAGAAACCGATGGCTCCGAGTCACGCTGGGGAAAGAGGATAATTTAAGCAGACCCTGGCCCGAGAGATCTCTCGATGTGATCTTCACCAGGGACCTCCCAAGACATCTGGTCCTTAAGACTCACCCAGGGACGCCAGTCTAGATCTGACCATTCTAAGTAACTCCCAAGCAAGGGAAAGCCATGCATGCCTCCAATAAGAGGGATGTAACCTATAAATGAAGATTAAATAAAAGTGGAAGGCAGTCATTTGTGAGAAGAGGAAAGCCTGGGCTACTTTTCCATAGCAACATTGTGTATTTGTGTGTGTGTGTGTGTGTGTGTGTGTGTGTGTGTAGTGCATGCAAATGCATGCGTGCAAGCACACACTCACTCACATTTATGTCTAAACACAGTGTCTTGGGAATCCAGAAGAGGGTGTCAGATGCCCTAGAGCTGGAGTTATGGATGGACTGAGTGCTGGGAACTGAGCTCAGGTCCCCTATAAGGGGAGCATGCCCTCTTGTCTGCCAGGCCATCGCTCTAGCTCCAACCTTTGTACCCAGACAGGCTTTCTCCTTAGTCCTGAGCTCATGGAGTAGGCTAGACTGGCTGACCTTTCTAGACATCTAGCTCTCCCTGCCTCTCTAGCACAAGAATGATACGCAAATGCCACCTTGCTCCCCTTCACCACAATCAGCTTGTTTTCAAACATGGCAACTGGAGGCTGAACTCAGACCCTAGCACTGGTGGACTAGGAGTATCTTGATACAGATGCCCATTGGTTTAGTGTGGCCACTGGGCATATCACTGTGACGTGTAGAAAGAGGCAGCAATGAGAGCACTAAGGATTCCTTCAAGGATCATCCCCCACCTCCCTTAGCCCTTGGGGACAACTTCAGAAACATCACCCAGCTAGCTTTTCATTCCAGACATAGTGTTCGTTGCTTTGGCTGACAATGACTCATGTTATCCACCCACTGTCACCACCGCCCCCTACTGAGTGTGTGTGTGTGTGTGTGTGTGTGTGTATGTGTGTGTGTTCGCACATGTGAGTGTAGTGCCTGCAGAGGCCAAAGGACTGTCAGATACCCTGGACCTGAAGTTACAGGCTGTTGCGAACAGTCAGATACAGGAGCTGGGACCTGAGCACAGACCCTCTACAGGAACAGTACATGCTCTCAGCCATTGGGCAGTGTCTCTAGCTCTTCTCTCCTCTTGAGTAATTTCCCAGGTGAGTCCTCATGCTCTACATACAACAGGCTCCAAATTAGACCAGTAAATGTCTGAGCAGCATATTGGCTGGTGGGGAATGGTGGAGATGAAGGCACGTTCAATTCTCATATTGTTCCCTTCTAGAATGTAGGCCCTGCAGTAAAATTTCCTATTTTCAAGAGAAATAGAAATTTGGATTTTTTTTTTTAATTTTTTTATTGATAAAAGGAGGATAAAGAAAAGAAAAAAAAAACAAATTTCCACCTCCTCCCACCAGCCTCCCATTTCCCTCCCCCTCCTCCCACTCTTCTCCCCCTCCTCCCACCCCTCTCCCCTTCCCCCCACTCCTCTCCCCCTCCCTTTCCAGTCCAAAGAGCTGTCAGGGTTCCCTGCCCTGTGGTACGTCCTAGGTCCTCCCCCCTCCATCCATATCTAGGAAGGTGAACATCCAGACTGGCTAGGCTCCCACCAAGCCAGCACATTGCATAGGATCAAAACCGCGTGCCATTGTCCTTGGCGTCTCATCAGCCCTCATTGTTCGCCATGTTCCGAGAGTCCAGTTTTATCCCATGCTTTTTCTGGTAACAGTCCAGCTGGCCTTGGTGAGCTCCCAGTAGATCATCTCCACTGTCTCAGTGGGTGGGTGCACTCCTCGTGGTCCCGACATCTTTGCTCATGTTCTCACTCCTTCTGCTCCTCATTGGGACCTTGGGAGCTCAGTCCAGTGCTCCAGTGTGGGTCTCTGTCTCTATCTCCATCCATCGCCAGATGCAAGTTCTAGGATGGTATGCAATATATTCGTCAGTATTGCTCTAGGGTAGGGTCATTTCAGGTTCCCTATCCTCAGCTGCCCAGGGAACTAACTGGGGACCTCAGCTTGGGCACCTGGGAGCCCCTCTAGGGTCAAGTCTCCTGCCCACCCTAAAGTGGGTCCCTTAACTAAGAATTGTGGTTCCGTGCTCCCCTATCCAACCTTCCTTTATCCCGATCCTCCTGTTTCCCCAAGTCCACCCTCCTTCCCTTCTACCTTTTCTCTCCCCATCTCCCCTAACCCCCATCCCACCCCACCCCCAAGATCCCACTTTTCCCCCCGGCAATTTTGTCTACTTCCCTTATCCAAGAGGATAACTATATGTTTTTCCTTGGGATCACCTTCTTACTTAGCTTCTTTAGATTCGCCTATTGTAGACTCCGTGAACCCTATTTATGGCTAGAAACCAATTATGAGTGAGTACATCCCATGATCGTCTTTTTGGGCCTGGGATACCTCACTCAGGATAGTGTTTTCTATTTCCATCCATTTGCATGCAAAATTCGAGAAGTCATTGTTTTTTACCGCAACGTAGTACTCTAGTGTGTATATATTCCATACTTTCTTCATCCATTCTTCCATTGAAGGGCATCTAGGTTGTTTCCAGGTTCTGGCTATTACAAATAATACTGCTATGAACATAGTTGAACAAATGCTTTTGACATGTGATAGAGCATCTCTTGGGTAAATTCCCAAGAGTGGTATTGCTGGGTCCAGGGGTAGGTTGATCCCGAATTTCCGGAGAAACCGAAACACTGACCTCCACAGTGGTTGCACAAGATTGCATTCCCACCAGCAATGGATGAGGGTACCCCTTCCTCCACAGCCTCTCCAGCAAAGGCTATCCTTGGTGTTTTTGACTTTAGCCAATCTTACAGGTGTAAGATGATATCTCAAAGTTGTTTTGATTTGCATTTCCCTGATCGCTAAGGAGGTTGAGCATGACCTTAAGTGTCTTTTGGTCATTTGAACTTCTTCTGTTGAGAATTCTCTGTTCAGTTCAGCGCCCCATTTTTTAATTGGGTTAATTAGCATTTTAAAGTCTAGTTTCTTGAGTTCTCTATATATTTTGGAGATCAGACCTTTGTCTGTTGCGGGGTTGGTGAAGATCTTCTCCCAGTCAGTAGGTTGCCTTTGTGTCTTAGTGACAGTGTCCTTTGCTTTACAGAAGCTTCTCAGTTTTAGTAGGTCCCATTTATTCAATGTTGCCCTTAATGTCTGTGCTTCTGGGGTTATACCTAAGAAGCGATCGCCTGTGCCCATCTGTTGTAGGGTATTGCCCACTTTCTCTTCTATCAGGTTCAGTGTTTTCGTGCTGATATTGAGGTCTTTAATCCATTTGGACTTGAGTTTTGTGCACGGTGATAGATATGGGTCTATTTTCATTCTTCTACAGGTTGACATCCAGTTGTGCCAGCACCATTTGTTGAAGATGCTTTCTTTCTTCCAATGTAAACTTTTAGCTCCTTTATCGAAAATGAGGTGTTCATAGGTTTGTGGGATAAAGTCCGGGTCTTCTATACGATTCCATTGGTCGACTTCTCTGTTTTTATGCCAGTACCACCCTGTTTTCATTACTGTAGCTCTGTAATAGAGTTTGAAGTCAGGGATGGTAATGCCTCCAGAAGATCCTTTATTGTATAGGATTGTTTTGGCTATCCTGGGTTTTTTGTTTTTCCATATAAAGTTGATTATTGTCCTCTCCAGATCTGTGAAGAATTTTGATGGGATCTTGATGGGGATTGCATTGAATCTATAAATTGCCTTTGGTAGAATTGCCATTTTTACTATGTTGATCCTCCCAATCCAAGAGCAAGGGATGTCCATCCATTTTTTGGTATCCTCTTCAATTTCTTTCTTCAATGCCTTAAAGTTCTTGTCAAATAGATCTTTCACTTCCTTGGTTAGATTTACCCCAAGATATTTTATGCTGTTTGTGGCTATCGTGAATGGAGAAGCTTCTCTGATTTCCCTCTCTGCTTCCATATCCTTTGAGTATAGGAGGGCGACTGATTTTTTGGAGTTGATCTTGTATCCTGCCACATTACTAAAGCTGTTTATCAGCTGTAAAAGTTCTTTGGCGGAATTTTGGGGGTCGCTTATGTACACTATCATATCATCTGCGAATAACGAAAGTTTAACTTCTTCATTTCCAATTCGAATCCCCTTGATCCCATTATGCTGTCTTATTGCTATTGCTAGAACTTCCAGCACTATATTGAAGAGGTATGGCGAAAGTGGGCAGCCTTGTCGCGTTCCTGAGTTAAGCGGGATGGCTTTGAGTTTCTCTCCATTTAATTTGATGTTAGCTGTCGGCTTGCTGTATATAGCTTTTATTATATTTAGGTATGACCCTTGTATCCCTAATCTCTCCAAGACTTTTAACATAAATGGATGTTGAATTTTGTCAAATGCTTTTTCAGCATCTAATGAAATGATCATATGGTTTTTTTCTTTCAGTTTATTTATATGATGGATTACATTGATAGATTTTCGTATGTTGAACCAGCCCTGCATCTCAGGAATGAAGCCTACTTGATCATAATGGATAATTTTTCGGATGTGTTCTTGGATTCGGTTTGCCAGTATTTTGTTGAGGATTTTTGCGTCGATATTCATGAGTGAGATCGGCCTGTAATTCTCTTTCCTGGTTGAGTCTTTGTGTGGTTTTGGTATCAGAGTAACTGTAGCTTCATAAAAGGAATTTGGTAATGACCCTTCTGTTTCTATATTGTGGAATACATTGAGGAGTATAGGTATTAGGTCTTCTTGGAAGTTCTGGTAGAATTCCGCATTGAAACCATCTGGCCCTGGGCTTTCTTTGGTAGGGAGGTTTTTGATAACAGCTTCTAGTTCTTCGCGACTGACAGGTCTGTTTAGCTTGTTCACCTGGTCCTGATTTAATTTTGGTAAATCGTATTTATCTAAGAAAGTGTCCATTTCTTTTACATTTTCCAGTTTAGTGGCATACAAGCTTTTGTAGTAAGATCTAATGACTCTCTGAATTTCCTCTGTGTTTGTGGTTATGTCCCCCTTTTCATTTCTGATCTTATTAATTTGCAAATTTTCTCTCTGCCGTTTGATTAGTTTGGATAGGGGTTTGTCAATCTTGTTGATTTTTTCCAGGAACCAGCTTCTTGATTCATTGATTCTTTGGATTGTTTTTTGTGTTTCTATTTTGTTGATTTCAGCCCTCAGTTTGATTATTTCCAGTTTTCTACTCCTCCTAGGTGAGTCTGCTTCTTTTTTTTCTAGAGCTTTCAGGTGGGCTGTTAAGTCTCCAATATGTGCTTTCTCTGTTTTCTTTAAGTGGGCACTTAGTGCTATGAACTTTCCTCTCAGGACTGCTTTCATAGTGTCCCATAAGTTCGAGTATGTTGTTTCTTTATTTTCATTGAATTCAAGGAAGACTTTAATTTCTTTCTTTATTTCCTCCTTAATCCAGGTATGGTTCAGTAGTTGACTGTTCAGTTTCCATGAGTTTGTAGGCTTTCTGGGGGTAGCATTGTTGTTGAATTCTAACTTTAATCCATGGTGGTCTGAAAAGACACAGGTGGTTAGTAATATTTTTTTGTAGCTGTGTAAGTTAGCTTTGTTACCAAGTATGTGGTCAATTTTCGAGAAGGTTCCATGAGCTGCAGAGAAAAAGGTATATTCTTTCCTATTTGGGTGGAATATTCTATAGATGTCTGTTAAGTCCATTTGCTTCATTACCTCCATTAATTCTCTAATTTCTCTGTTAGGTTTCTGTCTGATTGACCTGTCCATTGGTGAAAGAGGAGTGTTGAAGTCTCCTACTATTAATGTGTGCGGTTTGATGGCTGCCTTGAATTTTAGCAATGTTTCTTTTACATACGTGGGTGCTTTTATATTAGGGGCATAGATATTCAGGATTGAGATTTCTTCCTGATGAATTTTTCCTGTTATGAGTATAAAATGTCCCTCTCCATCTCTTTTGATTGATTTAAGTTTGAAGTCAACTTTGTTAGAAATTAGTATGGCCACACCTGCTTGTTTCTTAGGTCCATTTGCTTGATAAGCCTTTTCCCAGCCCTTTACTCTGAGTAGGTGCCTGTCTTTGTGGTTGAGGTGTGTTTCTTGTAGACAGCAGAATGTTGGATCCTGTTTTCGTATCCAGTCTCTTAGCCTGTGCCTTTTTATAGGTGAGTTGAGTCCATTGACATTAAGTGATATTAATGACCAGTGGTTGTTAACTCCGGTCACTTTTTAAGTAGTAGGGTTTGTGTGTTTCCCTTCTTTGAGTTGCGCTGGTGAAGGGTCTCTAGATGTCTGAGTTATTGAGGTCTTTGTTGGACTCCTTGGTTAGTGATTTTCCTTCTATTATTTTCTGTAAGGCTGGATTTGTGGCTACGTATTGCTTAAATTTGTTTTTATCCTGGAAAATTTTGTTTTCTCCATTTATGGTGAACGAAAGCTTGGCTGGATATAGTAGTCTGGGCTTGCATCCATGGTCTCTTAGTTTTTGCAGTACATCTATCCAGGACCTTCTGGCTTTCATGGTTTCCATAGAGAAGTCAGGTGTAAGTCTGATAGGTTTACCTTTATAAGTAAGTTGGCCTTTTTCCTTTGCGGCTCTTAATATTCTTTCTTTATTCTGTATATTTTGTGTTTTGATTATTATATGGCGAGGGGATGTTTTTTTTTGATCCAGCCTATTTGGGGTTCTGTATGCCTCTTGAACCTTCATAGGTACATCCTTCTTCAGGTTGGGAAAGTTTTCTTCTATAATTTTGTTAAGTATATTTTCTGGACCGTTGAGCTGCACTTCTTCTCCTTCTTCTACTCCAATTATTCTTAGGTTTGGTCTTTTTATTGTGTCCCATATTTCCTGAATGTTTTGTGATGAGAGTTTGTTGGACTTGCTGTTTTCTTTGATCAGTGCATTTATTTTCTCTATGTTATCCTCAGACTCTGAGATTCTTTCTTCTATCTCTTGTATTCTGCTGGTTATGCTTGTTTCTGTAGTCTCTATTCGTTTACCTAGATTTTCCATGTCCAGCCGGCCCTCTGTTTGTGTTTTCTTCTTTGCCTCCATTTCATTTTTCAAATCATGAACTGTTTCCATTATCTGCTTGATTGTTTTTCCTTGCTTTCCTAGGGTATCATTCACTGATTTACTCAATTCCTCGAACTTTCTGTTATACTTCTCATCCATTTCTATAAGGGCGTTTTTTATATGCTGTTTAAGGGTGTCAATCACTGTCATGAAGTCAGTTTTTTCTCCTTCTTCATGATTAAGGTGTTCATGTCCTCCTGTTGTGAGGTCGCTGGCTTCTGGTGGTTTCGTGTTGTTCTTCAGATTGTTGGGTGAGTTCTTGCATTGGCGTCTCCCCATCTCTTCCTTCCAATATTCTCCTATGGATCTTCTTTTACAGGATCAGGTCTTCTTGCCAACTGATGTACCTTCCAAGTGATGTCACTCCCCCGTGATGTTTCTCCTGGAGTCCAGTTCCGATCTCCTTGCTGCTTGGTTAGCTTCCAAACAAAGGCCCACCCTGCTTGCTGCAGGCAGGTTATGGAGACAAAGGAGCTACCACCTTCCCCTTTGCACTCACCTTCGGGTTCAGTCCCAGCGCCCAGGCAGGCTGAACAGGGAGGCACTTTGCTCCAAGAAGGGAGGGATGGAGGGAGACAGGGGGTAGGGGGATCTGGATGTAAGCTGGATGGGATAGGAAGAGAGAGGAGGTACCGGGCAGTGTAGCCCTGTAGGTTGATCAGGAAGTGTAGGCGGGCTGTTCCCGGGTGCCGCAGCCCTCACTCACCACAATGATGTCTCACTAGGTGCCCTGATCGAAACTCCGTGCTGCTTGGTTCGCTCGCAGACGAAGGGCCCACCCTGCTTGCTGCAGGCGGGCTATGGGGACACAGAAGCCCCCGAGCTCCCCTTTACCCTACGCTTGGGGTTAGGACCCAGCGCCCAAGCAGGCAGAGCAGGGAGGCTCTCTGCCACCAGGGAAGGGAGGGGGAAGAGAAACAGAGGGTGGGGGGATCTGAATGTAAGCTGGATGGGATAGGAAGAGAGAGGAGGTACCGGGCAGTGTAGCCCTGTAGGTTGATCAGGAAGTGTAGGCGGGCTGTTCCCGGGTGCCGCAGCCCTCACTCACCACAATGATGTCTCACTAGGTGCCCTGATCGAAACTCCGTGCTGCTTGGTTCGCTCGCAGACAAAGGGCCCACCCTGCTTGCTGCAGGCAGGCTATGGGGACAAAGAAGCCCCCGAGCTCCCCTTTACCCTACGCTTGGGGTTAGGACCCAGCGCCCAAGCAGGCAGAGCAGGGAGGCTCTCTGCCACCAGGGAAGGGAGGGGGAAGAGAAACAGAGGGTGGGGGGATCTGGATGTAAGCTGGATGGGATAGGAAGAGAGAGGAGGTACCGGGCAGTGTAGCCCTGTAGGTTGATCAGGAAGTGTAGGCGGGCTGTTCCCGGGTGCCGCAGCCCTCACTCACCACAATGATGTCTCACTAGGTGCCCTGATCGAAACTCCGTGCTGCTTGGTTAGCTCGCAGACAAAGGGCCCACCCTGCTTGCTGCAGGCGGGCACAATGATGTCTCACTAGGTGCCCTGATGAAACTCCGTGCTGCTTGGTTAGCTCGCAGACAAAGGGCCCACCCTGCTTGCTGCAGGCGGGCTATGGGGACAAAGAAGCCCCCGAGCTCCCCTTTACCCTACGCTTGGGGTTAGGACCCAGCGCCCAAGCAGGCAGAGCAGGGAGGCTCTCTGCCACCAGGGAAGGGAGGGGGAAGAGAAACAGAGACTGAACTTTTATATTTTATGAGTAATTAAAATCCTACACGTATTTTTAAACCTTCTATATCTTAGGTGGAAACCCTAAGAAAATGGGGTCCTGAGAAAAGCAGGCCTCTTTCCTAAAAAGGAGAAATTTGGATTTTTATATAAAATGTTCATTAGAACGTTTTTGTTAAATGAACACTTACATGTAGATAGAGCTGCGGGCCGCTTCCCGCTGCCCGGCTTCCGCACACCTGGCTAGCTTATGCTTTGAAATAACAACACACAAATTGTATTCATTTAAACACTGCCTGGCTTATTAGTTTCAGCCTCTTATTGGCTAATTCTCACTTCTTGCTTTAACCCATATTTAGTAATCTGTGTAACACCACGAAGTAGTGGCTTACCAGGAAGATTCTAGCATACATCCATCTTGGGCTGGAGCTTCATCATGTCTAACCTCACTTTCCTTCTTCCCAGCATTCTATTCTGTCTACTCCACCCACCTATGTTCTGACCTATCAGGCTAAGCAGTTCCTTTATTAAGTAACCAATGAAAGCAACAGATAGACATATGACCTTACCACATCACTTACATATGTCATGTGAGTTATTTTTCTCTTGGCTCCAATAAAAACTGCTTGAGGAAGTCTTCAATTTGGCTCACTGTTTGAGAGCACAGCCCATCATGGTAAGGAAGGTAAGGTAGCAGGAGCATGAAAAGCTGTCACATGGCATCCACAGTTAGGAAGCAGAGACATAGATGCTGGGGCTCAGTTTGCTTCCTCCTCTTTATTCAGTATAGGAGCTCAGCCCACGAGGTGCTGCTGTCCATGTTTAGGGTGGGTCTTCCTCCTCAATTAACCAAAAACAGGATCTCCATAACATGCCCATATATTTGTTTCCATGTTTACTATAGGCCTCAGTTCACAATTAAGACTCACCATCTCACATGTTAAGAAACAGAACAAAACTTCAATAGTACTGTATTCACTTAGCATCTTTTAGCTACTTCTGGAATCTTTATAAATTTCTTCTAGAAACTATTTCTTGATCTTTCTTCCCTCCTTTCTTTCTTCTCTCCTTTCTTTCTTCTCTCCTTTCTTTCTTTCTTTCTTTCTTTCTTTCTTTCTTCCTTTCTTCCTTCCTTCCCTCCTTCCCTCTCTCCCTCCTTCCTTCCTTTCATTTCTTTCTTTCCCTCCCTCTCTCCCTTCCTCCCTCCCTCTCTTTTTCTTTCTTTGTGTGTGATATGTATGCATGTACACATCTGTGTGTGTGAATGTGGCCACACCCAAGGGTCATGTGCCTGGCTGTCAGAAGACAATCTCAGCTGTTGGTCCTTGCCTGCCACCTTCTTGAGACAGGATCCCTTGCTGTTTGCTGCTGTGTATGTCAGGCTCACTGTCCTGCAAACTCCTAGGAATTCTCCTGTTTCCACTCTTTCTCTTGCCATAGAAGCATTGCAGTTACAAAGGTATGCTACTGTGCTCAGTGTGACAAATGCTTTAACCACTGAGCCATTTCCCCATCCTTGATGTATCAGTTTTGAACAGTGTCCACTGACCTCTAACTTTTTAGACCATGCATTACTCCTCCCTCCCACTTTCTTTTATTATCTCAGTATTATTTTGCTGCAACAATTGGTTAAGCCAGTAGTTATTGTTTGCATTGTCATCACGTGTTTTAAGGAACATGTGGATGTCCTTAGTGAATGTGTGCTGTTGACACGGGCACCACCATGTCAAGGGACCAGTGCCTCAACCCTATGGAAGAAGCAGAGCCTTCCCTGGGTGAGGCTCAGAGGGATGAATGTTGGGTCAGAGTGCGAAGGTTGACAATGTGTACAGAAATTATTTACTGTAGCTTTTTCCTCCAAAGACCACTCTGCTACTGATCATTCCCTTAATGAGATTAGCTCAACCTGTCTGCTTGTTCAGGGGTACATAATAGTCTGTCCTCCTGGTTTACCTGTAGGCAATAACCCCACCTACTTGTTCATGTGTATGGAATAATCCTGCCATCCTGTTCAACAGTTTATAATAAAAGTGATGAGATCCTGCAACCCCACCTCCCCGTTCAGCTGTAGGCACTAATCCTGCCTCCCTGTATATAATAAACCCTATGAGCCTCTGGGGTGCTGCAGCTTCTCCTGAGGCCAGTGTTTCTGTGAGCACGTGTCTCATTTTTTCACTCCCTTGCCACCCCAGTCTGGTCAATCCTTGGGGCCACACAAGGATGCAGAAGCTTATCCAAAACAGGACAATGGATGCTTCACTTCCTTTTTCAAACTTTATTTATTTATTTGTGTTAAGCAGGGTCTTACTATGTAGCCCTGGCTGGCCTGGAGCTCACAGAGATCTGCCTACCTCTGCCTCCCCAAATTCTTCAGTTAAAGGCACATACTACCACATCCTGCAACTTTATCAAGATTTTTAAATTTTGTAGAATTAGCACTGCCTCATGATCTCATTTCCTTGGTTTTCTGTGTCATTTTTTTTCCTTTAGTCTTCCAGCAACATTCTTAAACACCCATTTCCTATACCATGTGTCAATTTCCTTGAAGACCTAGCCATTTCACTCCCTTCTCGCTGAATAAGTTCTTAGGTACAGAAGGCATCGGGTCTGTTGAGGGACCAAGGAAACCAAAGATAGAGGAGGGGAAAGTTTTCACTTAGTGCTGCAGTCGGGACCAAGTCCTGTCTTGTTCTTGTATACTGTGGCTTTCTATTCTGCGTCCTGCAGGACTTCCCATGCTCCGTATGTGTGAGCCAATTCCCACAGAGAATTCCCCCACCCATCTGCCCACTTCCTCTACCTATTATCTTTTTCTCCTCCTATTATATAATCACATATTTATCTGCTATATATCATCTATCTATATCTCTACGTACCTATCTACCCATCATCTGTCTGTTTGTCTCATTTTCTATCTATCTATCTATCTATCTATCTATCTATCTATCTATCTATCTATCTATCAATCATCTATCTATCATCTATCTATCTATCTATCTATCTATCTATCTATCTATCTATCTATCTATCGATCTATCGATCTATCTATCTTTCCTCTACCTGGCATCTATCTGTGAACCATCTGTTTCTCTGGAGAACCTTAGCACATACTTCAGGCCTGTGCAAAGTTTTATGTTCATAGTTCTTGGGTGTTCTCAAGAGTTTTTAGGGAAAAATCAAGGCTGCTTTTAGTCAGCTCTTCCTCTGTAGGTACTCTGGCTGGGCTGTGTCTACTCCGTTATCTCTCCTTCATCTTCCTGATTGTTCTTTCTCTGTTATTGCTGTCTTTGAGGCCTATTATCTTTAACTGTTTTATGTGAGTGAGAGTTTCTCCTACATGTATGTCTGTGCACCATGTGTGTGCTTGTTGCCCTCAGAGGCCAGAGAAGTGTCAGGTCCTCTGGGACTGGAGTTACAGATGACTGTGAGCCACCATGTGTGTTCTAGGGAACAAATGGGCACTCCAACAGAGCAGCAAATACTCCTAACTGCCGAGCCATCTCTCCAGCTTCACTTTTAAAATGTTTACTAATGTTTATTTACTCACCTACGTGTGTGTGTGTGTGTGTGTGTGTGTGTGTGTGTGTGTGCAGGGTGGGGAGAGTTGTATGTGTGCCACAGCACCTGTGTGGGTGTTTGAGAGTAAAGCTTGCAGGAGTGAGTTTTCTCCTTCTCCCATATGGCTTCTTGGGATCATACTCCAGTTGTCAGGCTCTGTGGCAAGCAGGTTATGTACTGAGCCATCTTTCCTGGTCCCTAGTACCTCTCCATATTTGTGTTGTTTTTATTGGATGGGAGAGAAACTAAAAATTCATATTGTCAGTCCTCTCAATTCAAAAGAATCCTTCCAGGTAGGAGGAAACTTTTGGAGGTGGTAAAGAAGTTTACGGCACTGATAACGATGGTGGTTTCATACACTATAAATGGGTGTATGTTTATCTCCAAATAGATCATATTATATATATTCATTATCATATATGTTACTATATATGACAGGTTTATATGCCGTATATGTTACATATGTAACAATTGCTTCTTATATTGCCAATTTCATTTCAGTAAAACAGTTAAGATTTTTATAACCATCTATGAACTAAACAAAACTAAGTAAAGAGCTAAGAAGGAGAGTGAATCGACAGAGAACAAAACCAATCTTCCAGCCAAAGCTCATGTCTTAAACCACAGGGCCAGTAAACAAGGAAAAGGCTGGGTCTGGTTTGACCCGAAGGTGTTTTCATCTCTGCAAGAACTTATCATGATGGAAACACAGAGGCGAGAGTTATGAAGCCACTGAAGCAAGGAAAAGTGAGCTTGCAAATCACATAAGGAGGAAACTGGCCTAAGAGGGTCACTGTAGGAGTAGGGTGTGGGGATGCTTCACTGCCTGTGTCCTGACCACACAGTCTGGGATTGAACCTGTCAGAGGAAACAAAGTCTTAGGAGCCCAGGCATGCTGGACAGGCCTCTGACAAGAGACTCATTGCTTAGTTGAAGGTTCTATGTCATCCCAAAACATGCCAGCTCAGACAAGCACCGATGAAGCTGCAGGGTCCATAGGTTGTGGTCATTAGCAGTTTAGCTGAACAGCTGTGGCTCCTGGCCCTTTCTGAGACTGCAGACCAAATATTGGCCAGAAATGTGGGCATGAGAAGACGCTCCTGGACTGAAGGGAACCATTTCCAAACAAAAAGTGGCCTAGAAGTCCAGGTTTCCCTCGAGGTGAGGTTTCTTTAGAACACAACTGTGACCTTCTGAAAATGAATGGATGCTACTATAAGCTATGGAGCCTTTTATGACCCGGCCTCCAGGCTGGAAACAGTAACTTCCAGTTCACTTACTAAAACAAAGTCCAGAATACCCAAGGGGAAGACAGTTAGGTCTTCCCTTGAGGGGAGGGGCATAAAAGATTGTGTGGACATTTAAAACTACCAGATGGATTTTTTTTTAATCACTTGGTGTTTGGACAATGTTTTCTTCTGTCTTTTAAAAAATCTAATGGAAGAAAATATAGATGATCTTTATTGACAGGTATGACTACTCTCAAACACTGTGTGATATAAACAAGTACGTTAGTTAGAGCTTCATTCCTTTGCTAGGGAGACCAAAGACTTCTTTTATTCAATGCTATGGTATATAATATAATATAATATAATATAATATAATATAATATAATTCTATCTCCAAAATCTCATCGCTTGGGAACTTGGTCTTTGTCCTCCTTCAGTTTGCCAACTTGACACAGCTGGTGTAGGAGGTTCTTCTGTCTGTGTGTTGTTTTCATTGGTTAAATAAAGAAACTGCCTTGACCTTTTGATAGGGCAGCACTTAGGTAGGTGGAGTAGACAGAACTGAATTCTGGGAGGAAGAAAGCAGAGAGAGACAGCCTTCATGGAACTGCCAGATCAGACAAGTTGAATCTTTCCCAGTAAGCCACGACCTCGTGGTGAACACAGATTATTAGAAATGGGTTAAATCAAGATGTGAGAGTTAGCCAGTAAGGGGCTAGAGATAATGGGCCAGGAAGTAATTTAATTAATACAGTTTCTGTGTGGTTATTTTGGATGTATTTTGGGTGTAAGCTAGCCAGGTGGTGGGAACTAAAAGCAGGCCCTCTCTCCTACAACACACAGTCTAGAGTCATCTGAGGGGAAAGCCTTGATTGAGAGTTGCCTAGATCCTATTTGACTGTGTCTATGTCTGTGAGGGGTTGTCTTGACTGTTAATTGGTTTCAGGAGGGCCTAATTCTGCACTCTTGGCAGCATCATGCCTAGGCGGGTGGTCTTGGGCTATTTAAGACAGTTAGCTAAACACGAGTCTGTGAGTGAACAGAGCACATGCCAGCAAGCAATATTCTTCCATACTTCTTATCTCCAGATTTCTGTTTTGAGTTCCTATCCTGACTTTTCTCAGTGATAGATTGTGACCTAGAATTATAAACCAAATAAATACTTTCCTCCCCAAGTCTTCTTTCTTCTTCTTCTTCTTCTTCTTCTTCTTCTTCTTCTTCTTCTTCTTCTTCTTCTTCTTCTTCTTCTTCTTCTTCTTCTTCTTCTTCTTTCTCTCTCTCTCTCTCTCTCTCTCTCTCTCTCTCTCTCTCTCTCTCTCCCTTCCTCCCTCCCTCTTTCTCTCTCTCTCTCCCCTTTGGTCAGAGCATTTTGCACAAGCACAGCATGAAACTAGAACCATCCTCAACACGGCAGTGTGGAGAGGCGAGGATTTCGCACAGTGAACAACAAAGACAACATGCATGTACAGATTCATCCTGTGACCTTCCCTGCAGAGATGTGAGCAATATCTACCCACCCCAAATAAGACAAAGGAAAGAAATGACTCCACACGTGTCTAGCTTGATGAGCCAGCGAGTGTTACTCAGAGAAACATTGGTGATGAAGAGTTTAATAGCCTAGGTTACTGCTGACACAAGCTTCATCCCTCAAGGGCCTTGCACAACTTTCAGTGGCTCTCCTTTGGACAGTCTACTATCCCCAGCAACCACTGCCATTTATATATAACCTTGGGGAGGGTCCTTGTGTATCTTGTGACATCCTGGGTTTACAGAGCCTGGTACATTGCCTCATCTTTCTTTATCGCATGAGTTTCTATGGGTCCCGCTCCATAACGGAAAAAAGGTGTGAATCAAGAGTAAAACGCTACACAACATTGGATTATGTACTATGGAACGGGTGGTCGTGCTGTGAATGCAGGTCGTCTTGACCTCACTTTGTGCTTCCCTCCACAACGTTAGAACACAGGTTAAAGGGCCTTCTCAAGAGACAGCCCTATTCTCTGGCACTTCCTAGTCTCCAGACAATGAGCCAAGTAAGCTTCTATCTATGAATAACCAAGGCTATGGCCTTCAAATACAGTAAGGGAAAATGGACTAAGATATCCAACTCATCACTGTTGCACATACTTTTAGAAGGCGAACTTCACTTTGGAGAGGTGTGAACAACTTCTTATAAGCAAATAATTTCACTTAGTCCTTATAACTATCCTTTCTACCCCCTGGGGTAGGTATTGTCCTCAGTTACATTTATGTATTTCATTCAGCTTTTGTTCACTACATATGATATTTCAGGTCACAAAGGACTGTGACTTAGTTTGTTAATTCATTCAACAAATCTTTATTGAGCTCCTGTGAACTCAATAAAGACACAGAGATTCTGGGGACATTTTTGAGCAAGATGCAACAAGTGGTTCAAGTGGTTTCTGTTCAATTCTTCTTTTTTTGTTTGTTTGTTTGGCTTTTTCAGATAGGTTTCAGATGGAACAGCTCTGTCTGCGCTGGACCTTGCTGTGTAGACTGGGTTGGCCTTGAACTCACAGAGATCCACCTGCCTCTCTGCCTTCTGGGATTAAAGGTGTATACCACTGCTACCTGACTTCTGCTTAATTCTTATGGGGAAACCCAAACGGAAGTCCAGATAGGTGTGTATGTACATAGCACTTGGGAGGCTGAGATATGTTACATAGTGAGTTCCAGCCCAACCTGGGCTAAAATGATACCCTGTCTCAAAAAACAAAAACAAGGGGCCAGAGACGTGCCTCCACAGTTAAGAGTGTTTGTTGCTCTTGCGAAGGACCCAAGTCCAATTTCCAGCACCTATGTCTAAGGTGGCTCACAACCACCTGTAACTGCTGCTCCAAGGAATCTCACTCCCTCATCTGGCTTCTTAGGGCACTACAGTCATATGTACAGGCCTGCCCACCACTACAAATAGTTAAAATTAAAATTAAATCTTTTTGAAAACCCCTAAGCCGAAACTAGGATTGGTGTCAAAGGCCACAGAGCCAAGCCACCCCAGGGTATGACTCTCAGCAAAGAATTCACAGCAGCTGGGACTGAGGGAGGAGAAAGCGGCCTTCGTCTTCACTGGGAAATTCTTCCCTACCAGGAAGAAGTAGAAACCAGAGAGAAGTACTCAATGAGGAAAAAAAAAAGGTTGTATATCTTTAAAGCTCTGTCTGAGACAGAGAGGCGAGAACCTCAACCACACGGTTTTAAACTCAAGGAGCTGGCAAATGGGCCAAAGTTTGAAGCAGGAGAAACAGGGCAGGTATCTGAGGGAAGGATACTTCTTGACTGTTCTCTTGCCTCCTGTAAGACTCGGGCTGGCCTTGTTGAGGCCAGTGTATCTGTGGACTCACAGTTTTGTAATCTCAAAGAGAAGGTGAGAAGTCAATGTTGGTTTAGATACTAACACATACAGCGAGAGATGGCAATGAGACATCAAGGGGGCCTAACCGGGATTATATAGGGCAACTAGGAGATTAGGACTCAACAGAAGCCATAACTGTGCGAGGCACAGGTGAAAGAGGGCAAGGAGGGGCTGGAACAATGGCTCAGTGGATGGAGTTCTTGCTGGGCAAGCTTGAGGACTGGAATTCACATCCCCAGAGTTTGCCTAAGTGCCGGGTGGGTATATCAGTGCACCTGTAATCCTAGCACACGGGAGGCAGAAACAGAGGAACTCCACAGCGGAGTGGAACCAGCAGTCTGCTGAGCCTGCAGTCTTGCTTTGGGTTCAAAGTGAGAGATGGTGCCTCAATTCATCAGGCAGAGAATGGTCAAGGAAGGCACCTAAACTTAAACTATGAACTCCACATGAACACAGATGAGCACCTATGCACATGCAAACATGCTTGCACACACAACACACACATGTGCACAAAAAAAGAGAAGACTTGAGTTTGCAGATGGCTGAACATAGGGCCACAGGAGACAAGCGGGTATCAGGAGCTTTTCTGATTGCAGGGCCACAGGAGACAGGATGGGTATCAGGAGCTTTTCTGATTGCAGGGCCACAAGAGACAGGATGGATATTGGGAGCTTTTCTGATCGCAGGGCCACAGGAGACAGGGCGGGTATCGGGAGCTTTTCTGGTCTGTTGCTGTTGTAATTACAGCCTCTGAAAGCTTGCGTGACATTGCTAATTTTAGAGAAAATGGGACACTGATATCTACTAGAACACGCAGGCTTGGGACGCCGATGAACACTTCCACTTATCACTGAATCAAACCTGAAAATAGTGTCGGCACTGGGAAATATTATTATTAGAAGGGTGTTCCTAAGGATGAAAATGGAAAATGGAAATGCCAGCTCTTCAGAGGGGCTTCATGAGACTAACTGGAGCAACAAAATAACTGGGGGGGAACTGCTCGTGGAACTGAGCTCTGAACTGGAGGGCTCCACCTAAGTCTGTTTCGCTCTGGGACTGTGTGTGTGTGTGTAAAACTTGTGAACACAACATTGAGACACAGAAGTAGGTGATTAAAGGTCACTTAAGGAGAACCTGAAAAGAAACTAGATGTGTATTATTTGAAAAAGAAAACAAAAGCAATGTGTGGTGGCTTTCAAACCACACCTATATGTAGCATAGAAACGGGGAGACTTCTGAGAGACAGGAGAACGTGAAGTGCAGCATTAGAGAGAATAAGTGAGCAAAATTTAGGCCTCAAACGAGTAACACAAAAGCTTGCTTGCTTGTTTTACCTTAGGCAGGGAATAATACCTGGAAGAACACCTCAAATGAATCATTACTCTTTGTGAATATCGTGTACCTCTCTGGCCTCAGTTTGCCCCACTCTGAAATGGGCATGATAACAGTCCTCAGTATGACATGTTCAGTGAGTTACAAGGAAGGATGCAGGGATAAGTTAGAGAGCCTGGCCCAGATTAGACACGTAGCCCAGGTCAGAAAAGACTAAAGAGATGAACAAGCAAACAGAATCCTCCCACCTTCTTAAGTGCCTGAAACCCTTTGCTCTCAGTGACTGTTGGCTCTTGGCCCTGGACATATAATTAATCACAGTACAGTGAGCTCTCGATTATCTGCACTAGTGAAGGGCAGAGGCGTGGATAATACAAGACAAGCGACAATCTAAAAGTCATTTATATCGTTGGCTTCGGAATGAAGTCAGAGAAATGCACAGGCCCGTACGCACGCACACAGACTCTCCTCACAATTTCTACTTACCAGCCTAGCTTCCCAATCGTGGCCTCTGTACAAAGCCTCTGAAGGAATCAGCATCGACGAAGGGATGAGTTGTATATCAAAATACTTCGAAATGTAGCAGACATTTATTTGGCCCAAAGCCTTACTTGAGTGAAAAGACCTGTGTTCAAAGCCCCAGCCGGCACGTGAAAGTTAGGCATGACCACAGTGGCTGTAACTCCAGCATTTGGGGGAAGGGCAAGAGGATCTGGGGGAGCTCACTGGACAGAAAGCCTGACTAAATGGTGAGCTTCGTGCTCAGTGAGAAATCCTGTCTCACAACGTTAGGGCTAGAAGAAGACCTCTGGCGTCCGGCTCTGCCCTCACATCCACGCTACGCCTGAGCACACGCGTGTCTATTCACACAGTGTGATGGAGACAATGCTTTAGATACGAACAGTATTGTCATCAGTTTAACAGTACTGTGGAAGGTGGAGGGAGGAGGATCTGAAGTCCAAGGTCAACCCTTGGCTACCCAGATTGAAGGCCAACAGGGGCTACATTTCCTTAGTCTCCAGTGCGTAGAAGTTCCACACGATTTCTGCCTTTTGCCTGTATTTTCCATTGTCTACCTAGTTATTAATGCATTCATACAAATTGCCTTTGTTATTTTTATTTGTTTATTTAGTGAGCATGTCTGTCAGTGTACTAGGAGGCCAATGATCTTCATTTCTTAAAGATGGCCATTACTGATTGGTGCCTTCCAGGGGGCTTTGACTGCTCAATTCTTCTGTTTTCTTTCTTCCTTTCTCTTTTCTTTCCTCTCGCCCCCTTTCTCCTTTCCTTTCTTTCTGTCTCTGTCTCTTACTATCTCCCTGTACTTCCCCCCCCTTTCTGTCCCTCTCCCTCCCTCCCCTTCTTTCCTGTCCTTTTCTACAGACCGCCCTTCCTTCCTCCTTCCTCTCTTTCTTCCCCCCTTCAACATCTCCTTTTTTCTTTGTTGTCGCCAGTCCCTTCCCCCACCCCAGTATCTCAGCTGTAAGAACCTATCAAGATTTCCCTAGCTCAACTCTTTACAGGGAAATCCATCTCCAGGGCCCTGGTCCATGGTCCGGAAGAGGAAGATCAGAAGGAAGTTGTTGCCGTTTATCTGAGGTGCCCTGGAAATTGGATGCAAGCCCCTGGGTCATGGGGCTTCCTTCCTATCCTCCAGATCGCCAAATATTTAGCACTGGGGCAAGAGTAGAAGGGAGGGAAGGAGGGGTCAGAAGCCCATGGCTGTGTCTGCCTGTGTTTGCCTCCTACAATGGAAGGATAGGGACAGAAAAGACCCAGGCACGACATAAATATTTCCTATTATGGAAAAACTGAAGTCACAATGGAATCCGTCATGCTTGTGATATGAGAGACGGACAATATTTCGGGGCTGCCGCCACGTCGGCACCTGAATGGAGTTTATATTTTGTTTATGGAGCTCAATCCGAAACCTTTTTATTTATTTATTTTTTTGGCTCAGTCTGTGTAATTCTTCATGGGAGCTCGAAATGGCTGCGGGAGCAGCTCAATATTCCATTTATTTTATTTATAAAAGAAATTCAAAGGCTGAAAAGATGAAGTAATTGACTTACCGGGATGACAGTTAAACCCACTAAATTTAATCTTATCCTCTCAAGTACAACATATCGCGCTTACAAATTATCGCTAGGCACCAGGCAGCCCGCGTTCCTCACCTAATGCAAATGGAATGGAGGCTGCTGTTATTGTATTATCTGACTTTACTATCGGCATTAATCCGGCTTAGCTCACTTAATGATGCCACTTGTGGCTCGGCAAAGGCAGCAGAGAAGTCTATAAACTACTTCCATTAAAATGCAAATCGGGCCCGCCGAGAAAATAAGTGACAGGAAAAAAAAAAAAGTAGGAGACTTGGGCCCTGCGAGCCGGGCCCCCACAGTCCGTGTGATCCCCGATGATAGCCTTGCCTCGATTATCTGCGCGGGGACCCAGAAAGGGAGCCAGCCCCGCACGCCGCAGCCCCACAAAAAAAAAAAAAAAGTGCTTCAACAAGCCAGGCTATTTAATTTCTGGAGAGATTTCTATTTCTTTTGGTTGTTAGGAAATGAACAAATACTTATCAATGTAAAAACTGCTATCTCCCATCTCCCTGCCAGGTTTTTCATACTGATATTATTTGTGCCGCATAACACAGGAAATGAAAATCTTCTCCATTCACGTCGCCACTGTATCTCCAAATCCTCCGCGAACAGGCAGGCTGCCTCCTCCCCTCAGTCTCTCTCCCCTACTCTCTTCCTGGTAAACAGAGGAAAACTTCAGCGGGCTAAGGAAGGAGACATTGCAAAGCTCACAATTCTCCAACTAGACTTGAGTCTTGGATTTCTGGGACCCCCGTTTTTTTCTGTGCTGTTGAGGCTGAGCTGGGGAGAGTGGAAGCCGGAGGGGCTGGGAGCTCAGTGCTAACATCTGTTTTACTTATGGGGCCTGATTTCCTTTTAGGAGGGAAAGCATGTATTTATTCCCTTTCACCGGGAAGCATCCTGGGCCCTGGGGCTTGTATTGATTCTGAACAAGACCTAACAAAGGGGTGATCTAATGAAGGGGTGATCTCACTTCGTACTTAGATTCCTTAGTTCCAACAGTTTTGCTTCAGTTCTTCCGTGTCTCTAGGGGATTCCAGCAACTCTCTTGGACGCTGGTGGAACCTCAGGGTCCTTCTCCTGTGGGTGGCCTAGGAAATGGAAGGGTGGACAACATCCTCCCCTGTCCTCTGGGGTCAGGGTCTCAAATCACAGTCAAGTGCCTTAGCATTAGCCACACTGGGGTGACTTTCAGGTCACATCTCAAAAGGCTTGCTAAGAAACACCAGGCTTTTTTGTTTTGTTTTGTTTGCCATTTCTATGTTTTTGAAAGTGAGAGAGTAGGGTGTATCAGGGACCAGCCTAAACAAAATACCTCTTGCCAGGAGAGGGGCACTGGAATTTAGAAATATAGTAAAGAATAGAAAGACAGAAAATTAATAAGACAGAGAAACATAGAATAGAAACAGGAGGGAGTTTCCAATGAATACTGAAATCACCTGCTTTAATTTCCAATCACTTAAAATACCCTTGACCCCAAAAGGTAGGAATAAGACAAAAAAACTGCATTAACATGATACAAGGGAATAAACAGACCAGTTGAAGGTTGCAGACTACAGCCATAGTTAAATATTCTGTTGCTAGAACAAAACAAGTCATGCTCACACCCTAGACTAAAACATTCTGTAGGCAAACCACTCTCTGGGTGGAATCCAAAGTTATCTTCTTAAGGGAACTGGTACTTGGGTGAATCCTTAGACTTTTGTTGAGGCAGGAACAGATCTACTTCTCTATTCTTGAAATACAAGGCCGGGCTATTAGCCACAGCTCTTGACAATAACCTAGGGAGAGCAGAACTCTCTGGTCTAAGTGGGACCTTTGTTTGAGGTAGAAGCACAATGTCCTTGAAGGAATAAAGGTAAATTCTAACTCTCTGACCTTTGGTGGACGTGGAAACAGGCTCCCACTTTTCGGCCTCCACAAGAGTGGCTCCAGAAGTGCCTGGTGAGACACCAATCTGGTATGATAAAACCAGGACTCACTAGGTCTGCTTAAGGAGTTTCCAATGAGATTTTGAGAAAGTTCTCGACTTATAATGGGAGAGGGGAAAGACCTTAACCAAATGTTGTTCATTGTTGGCACTGTTGATTCTCAGCCTGTAGAGTTCATACCAGACTCCCAGGTTAACCACCCCTTTCCCTTCCCGTGGTTTCATATAGTATGTGCTCCAGATGAGATTGTAGATAGGCAGGTAAGACGGCTCAGTGGGTAAAGGTGCTTGCCAACAAGTTTGAGTTCAATCCTGAAGACATATGTGGTAGAAGGAGAGAACCAACATCCAAGAGTCATCCTCTGGCTTCCACATGGCTGCAATCATGTATACACACACACACACACACACACACACACACACACACACACATCTGTATAGAACATATACTACACACACACACACACACATACACACACACTCATGCACATGTGTATATAGAGGGGAGAGAGTTTACTAAGTAACTGCAGGAGTGGCAACTACAGTTTGATTTCTGTCTCTGCTAAAATTCATACATTGAAACAATTCCAAATATGATTATATTAAAAGATAGACTGTTTAGGAAATGACTGAGTCAAGAGAGTGGATTCCAGTCATTAGGTGATGGTGCACGCCTTTAATCCCAGCAATTGGGAGGCAGAGGCAGGCAGATCTCTGTGAGTTCGAGGCAAGCCTGATTTACAAGAGCTAGCTCCAAAGCTACAGAGAAAGCCTGTCTTGATAAACCAGAGAGAGAGAGAGAGAGAGAGAGAGAGAGAGAGAGAGAGAGAGAGAGAGAGAGAGAGAGAGGATTCTGCTATTTGTGGTGGCACAGGCCTGTAGGATTTGCTGAAGGATGTTAAGGCAGGAGGATCATGAGAATGAAATTTTTCTGAGTGGAGTTCCAGCCTTTGTAAGAGATCCTAGAACTTCAAGGTCTGTTCTGAGATGTGGAGACACACAGTTAAGTAGAAACTTCTTCCTGAGATTTTAAACATCCTTACCATGATCTTGAATGTTTCAGAGTTCGGAATGATGAGAAATTTCTGTTCTTTTTGGGCTGGGAGAAAGTGTGTGTGTATGTGTGTGTGTTTGTGTGTGTAGCAGAAAGGCTGCTTGTTGGTTCTGGCAGATTAGCCCTGAACTAATCCCACAAATACTATATTATTTAAATCACTGCTTGGCCCATTATCTCTAGTTTCTTATTGGCTATCTCGTACATCTTAATTTAACCCATTCCCATTAATGTGTGCATCACCACGAGGTTGTGGCCTATCAGCAAAGTTTCAGCATGTCTGTCTTTGGCGGTGGCTCCATGGCTTCTCTCTAACTTCACCTCCTTTCTCTTAGCATTCACTTTAGTTCTCCCCACCTACCTAAGTTCAGCCCTGCTATAGGTCCAAAGCAATTTCTTTATTAATTAACCAATAGTATCCACAGCACACAGAGGGGAATCCCACATTGTGTGTGTGTATGTGTGTGTGTGTGTGTGTGTGTGTGTGTGTGTGTGTGAGAGAGAGAGAGAGAGAGAGAGAGAGAGAGAGAGAGAGAGAGAGAGAGAAACAAGGGCTCTCACTGGCCTGAAACTTGTTGATTGGACCAAGCTGGCTGGTCTTATGCAAAGAGATTGTCCACATGCTTTCTTAATCTACTTGAAGGAGGGTATCTTTGCCTCCTGCAAGCTCAGCCACACCCAAAGTTGTAGCTAGGTTGTTTTACTTAAAAACTCTGATGAGAAATATAGCCATGCAAGCCATTGTGCTGGTCCCTTGATGGGGAATGGGAGCACCTGCCTGTGAAGCTGACTCTGAGGAGATGAAGTACATCAATGCTTGTCACAGTAGGTATCCAAAGATCATCCTGTTTCTATGAGCTCAGCTAAAGTGGATGTAGCAACCCAGGGGCATGGTCTGCTTAGGACCAATACATTAAAACACGCACATACACACAAACACACACACACACACACACACACACACACACACACACACACACACACACACGATGGAGGAAGGTCATTGGCTAATAAAGGAACTGCCCTGGCCCATTTTATTGGTTAGGACATAGGTAGGTGGAGTAAACAGAACAGAACGCTGGGAGGAAGAGGAAGTGAGGTCAGACTCGACAGCTCTCCTCTCCGGAGCAGAGGCCTCAGAGAGACGCCATGCCCCGCTCCCAGGCAGACACATGCGATGAAGCTCCAACCTAGAATCTTCCCGGTAAGACCGGTGCTCACAGATTGTTAGAGATGGGTTGATTGGGATATCAGAATTAGCCAGTAAGGGCTAGAGCTAAGGGCCAAGCAGTGATTAAAAGAATACAGTGTCTGTGTAATTATTTCGGGGCATAAGCTAGCCGGGCAGGCGGCTGGGGTGTTGGGGACGCAGCCCCGCCGCTGCTCTTATTACTACACACACACACACACACACACACACACACACACACACACACTGATGAAATGGCTCAGTGGCAAAAGCATTCACCACACGGTTGTCAGGATTGAAATCGATACCTTCAGAATTAATGTTGGGTGGGTGGAATGGTCTACCTGTAATCCCAGCAAATGGGAGGCAGAGATAAGGGTCCCCAGGGAAAATTGGCTAGCTAGGCTAGCTGAAAGGGTACTCTGGTTAAGATGAGAGACTTTGCCTCATATAAGGTGGAAAGTGATTGAGGAAGACATCAAATATAAGCAGGGCTCCACATGCATGTGCGTATATACCTGTACACATACATGTGCACTCATCCACATGCGCAAACATTCAAACACACGTGCACCCATGCACACCACACATTTATATACACATGCAACAGATAACCAAGAAAGACATATCATCCCCTCCATTGGCAGACTTAAATTGTATTTTTTTTCTCTTTCTTAAAACTTGGGCCCAAGCCTTCTGAATGCGGTTTCTGTGTAATGAAATTGGACACGTCCAACTTTCATGGTGTTTATCTGCTTGTTCATTACCCCACAAATGTTTACAGTGTGTTCATGACATGCCAGGCTCTAGGATAGGTAAATAGATATAGCACTGAGCAAGACAAACAAGATCAGTGGGACGAAGGGACTTCTAGCCTAATGGGAGGGGGAAGAAATAAAACAAACACACACCAAATAAATCAATACAGGAGCAAATAAAGACTACAATGGCAAATCATGATAAATGCCACTAAGGAAATGGACAGGGTGATGGGATAGGGAATGTTCCTACCCACAAATATTTTGATTTTTGGATCATGACTCCTGAAAAAGCATAAGAATAAACACTGTGGGTGACGCCTACCCAGCATCTAGAACAGCTGCTTCGAGTTAACCACTGCTGTGTAACAAAACACCCCAAAGTCAGTGATTAAAAATAGCAACAATATTTATTTTACTCGCAAACAGCAGTTTAGGCGAAACTTACTGAGAAGAGCTCATCTGGCTTCACGTGTCCTCAGCTGTGTTGCTGAGGTCCTCTGGGGACTGCCTTAGCCACATGTCTAAGACTGACACTGGCTGCCAGCTAGGACGGCCTTTCTATATGGCAGCTTGGCTTCCTCACAGCTTGGAGCTGAATTCTAAATGGTGAGCCGGATAGAGAAAGGACCAGCTAGGAACAGTGCTGCTTGTTCGGTCCTAGCCATGAAGATCCTGCCTGCTTTAGGGCTTTGCCACCAAGGTGGGATCATCTTCAAGGGGATGCAAAGAACAGCCCGTAGGAGGGGTGTTAAAATTTGTGCTTGACTGCAAAGGATTGGGTACATGGATGTTCCAGGCGGAGTTGCAGAGGTAGGCTCACATGGCCTAACCACTCCCTGGGGATTTACAGGCAGTTAATGGTAGCTAGAGGGGTAGCGGTGGAGTGTGTAGTACAGATAGTGTCTTCAGTGGATAGCCACGGGTAAATTGCCCATGTTACTGTAAATAATCCCTTGCCCCTCCTCTGAGCAACCCTAATTACACCTGGAAGCTCTCTCACACAGAAAACCTGGAAAGTAAAGGGGGGACCAGCTAGAAATAGGAAAAGGGTAAGTGGGTGGAGAAGGGAGAGAAAGCAGTAAAGGGGGTGAGTATGATCAGATGCATTATTAGCATGTATGCAAATGTCTTAATGAGACCCATTTTGTATCACTAATATTCATTCATTAAGCACCTACAAATGAAAGAGTTGGCGGATGAGATTTCAAGTCACTGAGTGTGGAAGGCAGGCACAAGCTCTCAATCCCTGGGCTCCCCTCCTTGTTGCCCCTCTTTAGATCATTCACCCTGCTACCCAACCAGTCTTCCTGACATGCTTTCTGGTTTCCATGCTGTCCACTTCTCCTGTTGCTTTCAGTGATCTAGTCTGAAAACACCTGGTTGCTCCTGTACAGATGTTTAAAGTCCTTGCACATCTGTCTAAGACCGTTTCCCTACTTTATTTTCTGAACTCTTGGAAAGAGAGGCTGGATCTAAAGAGGAAAGCACCAGGCCAAGTGTCTGGCTATTTTTGACTAAATGATACAAAGTGTTGTTTGTCTCTGTCTGATATTCTATGAGATTGTTCTCCATTTCTACTCATCCTTCAAATTCAAGGTCAAGCCAGACCCTTTCAAAGTCTCCAGTCATAATCTATTAAAACCCACAGTAGCAGCCAGCACTTACTGAATGCTCATTGGATGTCAACAATTAAGAAGCTTCACATTCAATTTTACTTACTCTTATTTGTCTTTCTATTTCCATGTGTGTGTGGTGTGCACGTATGTGCACGATTGTTTACATGCAAGTACATATGTGTGCACATGCATGTCTGGAAGCCCTTGGTTGTTACTGGGAGTCACCTTCCATTACACTTCCACCATTTTAATTGAAGTAGGGTCTCTCAATCAGTTCCAGAGCTACCAGTATGACTAATCTAGATAGACAGGTAGTCTGGGCATTCCCTGTCTCTGCTGCCCAAATCTAGAATTGGGAGGTAGGTTGCTATGCCTCCCCAGCATTTACACTGGCTCTAGGGACCTGAACTCTTGTCTTCACACTTTCACGGCAGGCCCTTTGACACCTTGCCATCTCCTCAGTCTGCATTTCTCCTAATTCTTGCAGCACTTCTTAGATTTGTTCATTGAACAGAAACTCAGGGGAACAGATTCTTCTCAAGGTAGACCGCTAATAAGAGATGCATTTGGAAGTAAAATCTGTCTGTCTGTTGAGCTCAAGCTTCCTCAACAACATTTAGCACAAATTCTGCAGGCCACAAAGACACAAAAAGTGAATGAGGGAAAATTCTGGGTGCTTCATAGGTCACATCCCGGGGGTAAGCCGATCAGGAAATTGACCTTGGTCATTCAGTGTTACCATAGCAATAAATAAGTTCACTTAAAATGGACAGGATTTTTTTAATGACTGCTTTTATTTTTTATTTATGTCTGTGTATGTGTGCTGGTGCCCATTGGGTCCTTGGGAACTGGGATTACAGGCAGTTGTGAACTTCTCAGCTTGGGCGATGGGAACAGAACTTCAATCCTCTGCAAAAACAGCACAAGTACCCTTACCAGCTGAGCTATCTCTCCAGTCCTTCAAAGGTTTCTGTTTGCCTGTTAGCCTCATCATGCCTCAAGCAGACCACTCATTCAGACATAGTCAGTTTCCTTAGCCTTTCCAATTGACAACTGACCAGCCAGGATTTAAGGTCTGGGTGTGTTGAAGGGTGTCATCAATGACTCAGGAGTCAGCTTGTTCGTTCTTCCCCAGCAATTTTGAAAGAAGTATTTGTGGAACTTAAAATGAAAGGCAGTGGGTGATTGTGACTCAGTTGATAGAGTACCTGCCTAGCAGCAGGGAGCGCTGGGTTTCATCTCAGCAGTACAGTGAGACAGGTATGATGGCTCAGGGCTTGGGAGTCAGGCCAGAGGAGCTGTAGCTCATCCTCAGCTAAACAGTGGGTTTGAGGCCAACATGGGTCACATGAGACCCTGCCACAAACAAAGACAGAAATCCTCCTTTTTCTGTGTATGGGTTCCTGACGAAGAATTTCCACCTCTTCACCACTGGAGTTTGGAGTCTTTCCCCAAAGGACGAGGGGCTTACTCCCTACCTTGGCACTGGGAGGCGGTGGAAACTGAGAGGTGGGATGCAGCGAGTAGTCTCTAACTGGGGTGTGCCTTTGCAGGGTGTGTTGAAAGGGCACCTCAGTCTCATTCTCTCTTTTCTGTTTCCTGGAGATGAGGTCAGCCCCTTTGCTCCATCAGCATGTTCCACAGTGGTGTAGACTGCCTTGTCCCAGGCCTGGAATGCTAGAAAACTTCTCCTATAAAACTTTCAGGTTCCTGGATCATGGCTAAACTTTCCAAAATGATGAGATCAAATAAACATTTTGTTCTTTAAAAGTTGCTTTATCTTGGGGCTGGAGAGATGGCTCAGTGGTTAAGAGCATTGCTTGCTCTTCCAAAGGTCCTGAGTTCAATTCCCAGCAACCACATGGTGGCTCACAACCATCTGTAATGAGGTCTGGCGCCCTCTTCTGGCCTGTAGGCATACAGACAGAACACTGTATACTAAATAAATAAATAAATATTTAAAAAAAATTAAAAAAAAAAGTTGCTTTATCTCAGGTGCTGGTTGTAATAATGGAAAGCTGAATGACACCCCTGCCCCCCAAAAAAAACCAACAACAAAAAAACCCAGAGGGACTCAGGTGTGGGCTGACCTTGTAACTTATGCCGACCAGTCCAATAAAATGATAAATGCTTGCTGGGAGATCTGAATTGAAGGTTCTGCAGATTTGCCACTTCTTTTTACAATGCTATGGGAATGCCATCAGAGAAAGAAGCTGGGATGAAGGTCTAAGTAGAAATTTTGTCTCACAAATTTAGAAATAGTAAAAGTGTATTAACTGGCATATGCCCAAATCAATCATCTTGATATGGGAACCATATGCTCACACAGGTGACATACTTCACTCTTCATAAAGCTATTCCTTATTAGGTTGGCCTGTGCTCCCTTCCTTCCTTCCTTCCTTCCTTCCTTCCTTCCTTCCTTCCTTCCTTCCTTTTTTCCTTCCTTCCTTCCTTTTTTCCTTCCTTTCTTTCTTTCTTTCTTTCTTTCTTTCTTTCTTTCTTTCTTTCTTTCTTTCTCTCTTTCTCTCTCTTCTTATTTGCTTGTTTGAGGGCCTATGAACTCCTCAGCTTTTGACCAGGCTGAATTTACTGTACCAGGTGTGAATTCCCCGTTGTGGAGTCAGCTTCAAATGCACAAAGTGATTGGTTATCCCCATGACAGCCATGCCACTAATACATCAGTGGCTGTATCTCTCAGCCTGTGTTCTCTCGAAGGAGCTGCCTAGTCATCTGGCTACATACACAAAGGAAGCAGAGAGGAGGAAGTCACCCTTCCCATCACTACACACACACTCATTAAGCAAAGAAAAACGTTTGGGAGATTTGTTGGAATGATGATACCATTTACAGACTTTTAAGGGTAATAGGACATCTTAAATTTCTTAGTGTTATTTCCTATAAAAGCTTTTATTTGCTCTTCATGACAAGCATTCTCTCTCTCTCTCTCTCTCTCTCTCTCTCTCTCTCTCTCTCTCTCTCTCTCTCTCTCTCTCCAGAATTACCTTATGGAACATGGGCCAGCAAGTTTTGTCTACAAAAGTCCAAATTAGAAATGTTATAGTCATTATATGCTTTCCATCCTCATGGCAATTCTGCATCAGTAATTAAAAGGCAGCCCTAAGCAATCTATAGATAAATGCTGTAGCTACATCCCAGTAAAGCTTTAGTCACAAAACCAGAAAGAGGGCTATTGTTTGCCAGTGTCTGTTGTAGGGTGTCATGATCAGTGTTTGTTCTAGTTCCATTGTGTTGCTTCAATAAAAACACCCTGGCTAAAACAGCTTAGGGGAAGGGAAGATTTATTTGGATTGTATTTCTAGGTCACAGTCCATCACTGAGAGAAGCCAAGATAAGAACTTAAGTGGGAACTTGACATAGAAACTGCTGGAGAACATGCTTGCAGGCCCACAGGCTCACGCTTAACCAGCCTTCTTATGCAGCATGGGACCACCTGCTCAGGGAAAGGTGCTGCCCACAGTGGGCGTGCCCCTCCTCCATCAAGTACAATCAAGACAGTTCTCCACAGACATGAGCATTGTCTGATTTGAGCTGGGCAATCCTTCAGCTGAGACTCCCTTCTCCTTAGACACTAGGTGTGTCAAGTTGACAACCCAAAGTAACTAGACAGTAGTAAGCATGTTTTCCAAAGATTATGTCTGTCTGGTCTCCCAATATGCAGATAATATAAGCCCCAAAGTATAGTTGAATTTCCATAACTCTAAACTATTAAAACAAAGAACACTAAGTTCATTGTATCTGGAAAATGGAGGCGCAATGTCTAATCTAACGAGTGTTAAAAAATTTAGAATTATATGCAATTTCCAAGTTCTACCTCTATGCAACAGCCTTCCAGTCTGTGAGAGTTTTGAGCAGAATGGCTATTATTTCCCACTGATGAGCCACGAATGGGCTGAAGGTATTTTGCATACCTTTCTTATACACAATATATACCAGAGCTCTAACCTCTGATTCTTCTTACCAAATTCCATTTAATTTGTCATTAATTAGTAAATTGTTATGTGAAATGCCTGCGAAGCATCTTGGGCGAACTGGCCTTGGCGTGATGATTGTTCTTTTGCAAGCTATCTGAAATTGTTATTGCCGAGCAATTTCCATGAAAATAGAAGGGCCCCGTGAGCTGTTCTTTTAAAAATAAAATGAACTAAATGGGGGAGAACAAATAAAGGCAATAATAAATCAAGGACAAAGGACAGGAAACGAGGCTCCCCAAAAAGTGTCTCAGAAAGTGCATTACCCTCTTGTGGATGCAGGTGCTTCCTCTGCTCTCCTTGAAGACGGGAGCAAGCACAAAGGAAGCAGAGATAAGTCTAGAAGAATCTTGAGAAATTCAGCTAACGTTTGCATTAATCTTCTGAAGGGTGGGGAAGGGCCTGGGTGGGCTGGTTATGGGCAAGGCCTTCCCATCTCTAGGCCACAGTCAGCATGCTAACCATTTCACTGTCAGTAACAGGTCATGGGCTCCACCCTCATCCCTACCCAACTATCTCTCTTTCTTTCTTTCTTTCTTTCTTTCTTTCTTTCTTTCTTTCTTTCTTTCTTTCTTTCTTTCCCTCTATCACTTAGAGCCAAGGCAAACTCACCTTCACTTTAGATAGGACTTTGGCGTTCAAATTACTTCCTGGGTTAATTCCTCTTCAGGCCTCCTCCGGAACCAAACCCAGATGAAAGGGGAGCCTCTGTCCCACCGCCCTCCCCTCTCTGCCTGCTCTTCTGCTGGTTTTCAATGCCTGATTGAACAGTGTGTTAGGTTCACTGAACTTGGTGTTGGCTTGGGTTCCAAGCAGAGACAAAGTCAGCTTCCAGGCCAATTTCCATATGAAAGCAGCTGAGGTCTCTTTCCCCAGTTTGGAATTCCAGGCAGCACCCTGGGCCCAGACTTCACATTTCCCACCCCCACATCCCAACCCACTCCAACTTCTCGAGCTAGGGATTCCGGCTCTCACCAGTTACTGCAGCCTGTCTTTTGAACAACAACATTTACATTTGCTTCCTGAGGAAGGTCAAAGGTTCCTAATGCTGCATTTAAGAAAATTATAATTCCCACTGCCAACTATTTAAGAACAAATATAACCCACAAAAACTTTCCCTGACTGTCTTTAAATTGGGTTTTCGGTCTTAGGTGAATTGCTCCAAATTTTTTGCTTCATGTCCAATGTGTGGTTTCACAGTCTAGAAAATGTGTAAGCGAGGAGCTCGTTTGGAACTACAAGAGCCAGTTAGCAAATAGTATTTCCAAACTAGAGGGCGTTCATGAGGGCCCAGAGCTGGGGGTGGGTGCATGGAACAGGACCCTCAGGTCCTTACTGTTTGGCTGGAGAGATGACTCAGTGGGTGAGGTGCTTGCTGTGCAATGTGAAAGCCTGGGTTCAGATCCCCAGAGCCTACAGAAGCCAGAGTGGACAGTGTGTGTGTCTGTAATAATACAGCCGGTGCGCATACAGCCAGACATGAGGTAGAGACTTAAGAATCCCCCAAAGCTGGTGGAGCAGCTCTGCTAGCATGTCACAAGGGTGGGCAACAGAAAGAGACACTGCTCAAACAAGGTGGGAGTGGAAGGACAGGCACATGAGGTTGCCTTCTGACCTCCACACCTGTGCACACATGGGCACACACACACACATCATGCACAAATACAAAGGTTGAAAAATAAAGAAGTTGCTGGTGTCCAAATCAGCTGCCATCCACTGACTTCCCTTAGTATTTAGTGCCTTTTATTTCCATATTTGATGACATTGTAGTCACACTTCAAATAATGCTTTGCTTCTCCCAATTGTTAAAGGTTAAGATGCAGTGATCTAGAGAGGTATGGCGAGATGCATGCTGTTATTGTTTTTATAATATCTCCTAAACATTTCTACCTCTCTAATGGGGTGCAACTGTCTGGAAGGCGATTCATACAGCTATAATGTGAATGTCACAAAACCATGATAGAGTCCGTGCCTTGGGTGCTAGAACTAACATGATCATGAGAGTGTGTGTGAGCACAGGTGAACAACATTGGGACAGGGTTATGTCTGCTGTGGATTTTAAATACCTCCCCCCCGCCGTGTGTGTGTGTGTGTGTGTGTGTGCGCGCGCGCATATGCCCTTCCTATGTGTCAGTTCAGGTACTCATGTGTGGCAGCATGAACGTAGAGGTCAGAGGACAATCTAGGTTATTAGTCTTCCCCTTCCATTTTGCTTAAGATAGGGTCTCTTGTTCTTCGCCATGCAGTACACCAGGTTAACTGTCCAGAGAGTTTTCTCTTGTCCCTGCTTTCTGTCTTCTATTTTCCCATAAAAGCACACACACACATGCATGCACACACTCACGCACACACATACACATACACATATTTTGGGGATTTGAACTCAAGTTCTCGCATTTGCAGTGACCAGTTTACCCACTGAGCCATCTCCCCAGCCCCGGTATTTTCAACTGTATATGTGCAGACATACTTGGGTATGCGTGGATGTGTGCTCAGTGAGTGTGTGAGAAATGTATGCCAATAGACTTGCACAATGGGATCTAAATTTGCATAGGTAAGTGGGCATGTGTGTCAGCCAGTGGAGTGGATGAATGTGCAAATCAGGGGATGGACTGCTGCCAACGGAGGACCCAGCATCCTCTGGGCTGCCAAAGGCTTTGTTACAGTTGGTTCCCAGCAGGCTCCAAACCTCAGTCTCTGCCTAGGGATACAGGATGCTCTCCTGAAAAGGGAAATTATTGAAACACTGTTGCAAACCCAAGCCCTCTGAGCTGAACTGGCCAGGTCCCTGAGAAACAGCCTGGACATCACTGCTATTGCAAGTCCTAAGCAAAACCACATGTGCTTGCTCGGCCTTGAAATCCAATGGCCTTTGAGCTCTGGTAAAGAATGAAGGAAGAAAACCTGAATTATGCCCCTCTGTTTGGGGCCTAGTGTCATTTATTATGCTGACCAAGGACCTTCTGTGTATGTCATAATAAAATAATCTCTCCTCATTCTCTGCCCCCTTTGGTGTGTGAGTGTATGTGTGGACTGTGGGGATTATTCATGCATGTGTGTGTGTGTACTCATATGTGTGTACATATAGACTCAAGTGTGCCTGTGCACATGTGAAGGACATGGGGGGCACACAGTATCCTATTCTACCACTCTCCGTCTTATTCTTTTAAGACAGAGTCTTTCAGTGGAGCTAGTCTGGCAGTTAGCAAGTCTCAGCAACCCTCCCATCTCCATCCCATACAGTACTGGGTTTACTGCATGCACCCATGCTTATGGGTGCTTGGGATTTGAACTCAGGTACTCAAGCTTGCACAGCAAGTGTTCTTACCCACTGAGCTACCTTCCTAGCCGCAATCTTTCCTGATAATATCTGCAGACACTGCATTGCCCTGCATCTGGCCTCTGTGATGAATTCATATGTAGATGGATGAAAACATGGAGGAAGAGTTTAAGTATTTCAACAGAATGAATATTGATCATAGAATAGATTAAGAGACAGCTAGGAGGAATGTCTTCAGAGGATCAAGTTCTAACCCCACCCTCTGGCTCCCAGCTGGCAGCAGCAGACCAACATTTATCAGAGCAATAATTTCCACTCTTGAGTAAAGAGCCTCCCATCTCAGAGATTGTGCATCTAACAAATCAGTGCATTTTGTCCTTAAATTTACTCTGTGGTGACATTTTTTGGCAGCCACATTGCTGGACTGTGGGATAAGATGTGGAGAACGTCCAGGGAAGGATTTCCCACCCCCCAACTACTACACACTGAACTGCCTTGTCCTGGGAGAGATGGTGATGATTAATGATAGTCAGATCCCCAGAACCCACTCTGCCCTTCCCCCTCTCCCATTCCATAGGCGTCTATGACAGGAAGAATGATTTAGAGACTAGCTGAGGGTAGCAGATATCAGGTCTTAGACCCAAGCTAGTTTTAGTGTCTTTATGCATGCGTGTGTGTATGTGTGTGCATATTTGTGTGTGTGTGTGTGTGTGTGTGTGTGTGTGTGTGTGTGTGTGTGTGTGGAGAAAGAGAGAGGTAAATGTGCAAGTAAAAGTCAGAACTCAATGCCAAATTTCCTACTCTATCACTTTCTATTATCTATCTATCTATCTATCTATCTATCTATCTATCTATCTATCTATCTATCGTCTATCTATCTATCTATCTATCTATCTATCTATCTATCTTCTATCATCTATTTATTATCTATCTATCTGTCATTTATCTATCAACTATCATCTACTTATCTATCATCTACTTATCTATCTATCTATCTATCTATCTATCTATCTATCTATCTATCGTCTATCTATCTATCTATCTATCTATCTATCTATCTATCTATCTTCTATCATCTATTTATTATCTATCTATCTGTCATTTATCTATCAACTATCATCTACTTATCTATCATCTACTTATCTATCTATCTATCTATCTATCTATCTATCTATCTATCTATCTATCTATCTATCTATCTATGCTATAGTGTGTGTGAGTGTAGGCATGTATATGCCACTCTGTGTATGTGGACTTCCAAGGACAATCTCAAGTGTAGGTCTTCACCTCCCATTTTGAAACAGTCTCTTTGTTTGCTTGTCTTCCCTTTGCACAGGCCAGCCTAGTGAGCTGGTGAGTTGCTGAGGATTCTCCCATCTCTCCCTCTCATCTTCCTGTAGGCCTACTGAATTATAGATGCACAGTATTTGGCTTTACTTGAGTTCTGGGGATTTGAACTCAGGTCCTTAGGCTTGCATAGCAATCACTACCCATTGATCATCTCCAGCATTATCCATCTAATATTTTGAAACAGGGTCTCTGGTGTATGTAGACTGGTTAGGCAACTAGCTCTATGGATCCACCTGACTTTGTCACCCCCAAGCCCTGGGGTTACAGATTCCACTACAAGGCAGCTTTTATGTGGGTTCTGGGATCTAAAATCACATCCTTTGCTTGTGTAGGCACTTTACTACACCACCCCAGCCACAGTTCAGTCACTAAACTTTAGTGTACTTTAAACAAACAGATGGGCTTTGTGTTGTAGGGAGGGCCCGCTTGTTTGTCCTGGCCGCCCGGCTAGCTTAGCCCTGAAATAATCACAGAGAAATTGTATTAATTAAATCGCTGCTTGGCCATTAGCTCTAGCTTCTTATTGGCTAACTCTAACATCTTGATTTAACCCATTTCTATTAATCTGTATATCGCCACGTGAAGTGGCTTACCGGGAAAGATTCAACATGTCTGACTCTGGTGACTTCATGGCGGCTCTCTCTCGCTCTGCTTTCTTTCTCCCAGCATTCAGTTGTTTTCTCTGCCTTCCTAAATTCTGCCCTATCAAAAGACCAAGGCAGTTTCTTTATTGATTCACCAATGAAAGCAACACACAAACAGAGGAACTCATACATCAGACCTTGCTTTGGGCCCTAACACTGTTACCCTTTTCACCTTTCACTCTGACCCACCGGTCCCAGCTCCAGCTCTAGACCTTACTCGTTTTGTTTGTCCCTGCCTCTTCACTCACCCTGCAGCCTGGCTGCTGAGACCTGTTTCATGCACTTCCATGCAATTCCTTGCTGCTCTGGTCTCTGCATTTCCTCCTCTGGCAACTCTTCCTTTCCTGCCTCGTCTACATCAGGGGACTCTCTGAGGCATCCCCCACACGATGGACTCAACCTGCATCCCTGCTGTGCTCTCATTAGTTCCAGTGATGAAAGCCCCACTCTTGGCCAGCTCCAACTGCATTCCGAGAATTACTTCAGGAATGAGTTTTAATAGGAAATGAAGAGGAAGAGGCTTCTGGCTTATTGACCATCTACAATGTGCCAGGAAGCCCTGTGCAATACTTGTTGTGTCTGCTTCTACCTGGCATCATCTGCAGAATGTGCTGGCTCCCTGTGGACTAACCTCTGTTGAAGCTGGGTAGGATATAGCCGAAATAACTAACCCAAGGTCACTCAGCACAATCGGTGGATTGAACACGAAGGGTTTGGACTGAGAAGAAGCTCAAGTAGAAATAAAGACTGAGTTTCTTTCCCCAGAACCAGCTCAAACAAAAGCTTGGTGTGGTAGCAAGTGCTTGTGGCTCCTGCAAGGCTGAGACGGGTGGCTCCAGGCTAGCTGGCTGGCCGGCCAAGCCTACTTGGATAAAGGCACTTGGTGTGCAAGCATGAGGGTGTGAGTTTAAATCCAGATGTGGATGTACATTTTCCTGGAATCCCAGCACCGTGGTGAGAATGGGACTTGGTCAAAGACAGCCGGATCACTGAGGATTGCTGGCTGCATGCCCAGCCCACGCTTGATGAGAGGCCCTGTTTCAAAGAACTCAGGCAGAAATTGAGAGACCAGGACATTCAGGTGCCTCAGCATGTAAATTCACAGACATGTGAACCACACATCAGTGTGTACAAACACCTCATACATAAATACAACTTACACATATACACACTAACAAATTAAACAAACTAAATCAGGGTGAAGAGTAACTGAAGAAGACACCGAAATTTAACCTCTGGTCACTGCATACATGCACACACATGTACCCATCCGTGAATACATATTTATGTTCAACACCACCATAGGTACCCACACACATGTACACACACACACACACACACACAAAATAAACAAAAACAAAAGCAAATAAATGCTTCGGGCCTCATCTCTCATTGAACCGTCTTCTCTCTTGCTCTTTCCAATAACACTAAAGCCAGTCACAGCAGAATTTTCTCAGCATCAGTATCTAATTCAAATGTTTATGCTACATCCTTAAAGGAAAAATTTGGAATTCATTTATTTATCAGAAAACCTACTTTTTAAAAATGTACAATTGGGGGACGGGCAAGATGATGCATGTAAGTGTGCTTTCCACCTTATCTGACAACCTAAGCTGGGTTCTCGGAACCCACAAGGTGAAAGTAGAGAATGGATTCCTGTGGGTTGTCCTCTGACACCTGACAACTGGGTGTTCTCTCTCTCTCTCTCTCTCTCTCTCTCTCTCTCTCTCTCACACACACATATGCACACACATACACATATGCACGCACACATATATATGCATGCATACACATACACACGTATGCATGCATGCACACACACATACACACACGCACACACACACAAGTGCAAAAGAATTAAAGACAGTATTTTTTTAGATATTATACAGGTTGTATAACCATCGCTATCTCATTCCATCACACCCTTTCCCCAGAAAACTGCACCCTCATCCATGTAAAGCACACATTTTCTTCCATATCCCATACATTTTATAGTAATGAAATTTTGCCATATGTGACCTTTAAAAATTTCTCTGTGTGTGATTGTGTGTATGATATATGATGCATGTATATGAGTGTGCATGCCAAAGCACACATGTAGAGATCAGAGGACAGCCTCAGTTATCAGTTTTTATCTTCCACCAATTTTGAGACAGGGTCTTCTTGTTTCTGCCGCATTCGCAGAGCTGACAGGTCTACGAGATCTAAAGGTTCCCCTGTGTCCACTATCCATCTCCCGAAAGGAGTAATAGGGTTGTAAATGTGTGCTAACATGTCTGGCTGTGTGTGGGTTCTTAGAACTCAGGTCCTCATGCTTGACAGCAATGCTTACCCACCGAGCCATTTTCCCAGCCCTGCAATACATACTCGTTTATGTTGGCTTCTTTCTCTTAGCATTGTGTTTTCCAGGCTCATCCACATTGCAGCATGTATACTCTATTCCTTATTGTGACTAAATAGCATTCCAATTTAAGACTATAGCATATTCTATTTATTTTAATTTACCATAATTTTCTTGTTGCATCATCTTTTTCTGTAAACAAATGTCTATGCAACCTAGCTAGGGCACAAACACAAAGAAACATTCCACCCAAGTCTAGCTTGGTTGTGCTGGTTAGTTTTAGCTTCATACAACCTAAACTCACTTGGGAATAACATCTTTTTATTTATTTATTAATTTATTAAAGATTTCTGCCTTCTCCCTGCCACCGCCTCCCATTTCCATCCCCCTTCCCCAATCAAGTCCCCCTCCCTCGTCAGCCCAAAGAGCAATCAGGGTTCCCTGCCCTGTGGAAAGTCCAAGGACCACCCGCCTCCATCCAGGTCTAGTAAGGTGAGCATCCAAACTGCCTAGGCTCCCACAAAGCCAGTACATGCAGTAGGATCAAAAACCCATTGCCATTGTTCTTGAGTTCTCAGTAGTCCTCATTGTCCACTATGTTCAGTGAGTCCAGTTTTATCCCAAGCTTTTTCAGACCCAGGCCAGCTGGCCTTGATGAGTTCCCATTGAGCCTATAATTCGTGATCCTAGAGAAGCTAAATAAGAAGGTGAATCCAAAGAAAAACATATAGGCATCCTCCTGAATATTAACCTTCATCAGGCGATGAAAAGAGACAGAGACAGAGACACACATTGGAACACCAGACAGAAATCCCAAGGTCCAAATCAGGAGCAGAAGGAGAAAGAGCATGAGCAAGGAACTCAGGACTATGAGGGGTGCACCCACACACTGGGAGTAACATCTTAATGAGTGAGAAATTGTTTAGCTTAGGTTGGCCTGTGGTCATGTCTCTGGGCAATTGTCTTGCTTGTTAAGTGATGTGGGAAGACTGGACCCTGAAATGTAATGATGGAGGAAGGTCATTGGTTAATTAATAAAGAAACTGCTTGGCCCTGATAGGTTAGAGCATAGATGGGTGGAGTAAACAGAACAGAATGCTGGGAGAAAGATGCCTCAGACAGACGCCATGCCGCTACTCCTCTCCAGGGCAGAGGCGATGAAGTTCCGACCCAGGATGGAAGTAGGCTAGAATCTTCCCAGTAAGCTCACCTTGGGGTACTACAAACATTATTAGAAATGGGCTAGTCCAGGTGTGAGAGTTAGCAGAGAAGAGGTTAGATATAATGGGCCAAGCAGTGTTTAAAAGAATACAATTTGTGTGTTGTTATTTAGGGGCATAAGCTAGCCAGGCAGCCAGGAGCCGGGTGGCAGGAATGCAGCCCGCATCTCCTTCAACAATATAAGAAAGAGTAAAGAGAGCTAGCTGAAAAGAAGCAAAAACCAAGCAAGAGCACATATATTATCTCTGTGCTCTTGCCCATGGAGCTGATGGGACTAGGTGTTTGGGTTCCTACTTGACGTTCCCTCAGGGACAGACTGTGACCTGGAATTAGGAGCTGAAGTGAACCCTTTCTCCCCTATGTCACTTCTTACCAGAATATTTCTTCATCAGAACAGACATGAAGCCAGAACACTGAGTCAATGAGTTTATTTGGCTTACTTGCAGAGCACACATGAAAGGTTATGCACAGGAGGATGGGGGAACATGAAGCAGCTTTACTGCAGTAAAATCACACCACATCCTGGATGACAACATCACAAAAGTTGCACCCTTGTCTCCGTTTCCCAGTCAGTCTTCTATTTTCTGTATGTTCCAGCATCTCTCAAAGTCAATTGTGGGCAGGGGGTAGGGAGAAGTAGCAGCTGATTACTAAGAGTGCAATGATTCTAGTACCTTAGGTCTTGCTGCTTAGGTATTAGTACCTTAGGCATTGGTCTGCTCAATTATTGCCAGGGCTACAGGGTCAAGGTAGTTTCAACTCCATGTCGATGAACACATTATACTCTAAGGGAGTGGACCTCAACCTTCCTACTGCTTCAACCCTTTAATACAGTTCTTCATGTTGTGGTGACTCCCAACCATAAAATTTATTTTTGTTGCTGCTTTTAGCTATAATGTTTCTACTTTGATGAATCATAATGTAAGCATCTGTGTTTTTGATGGTCTTAGGTAACCCCTGTGAAGGGTCATTTGCCCTGAATGTTCATGACTCACAGGTTGAGAAACACTGTTCTAAGAAAAAGAAGTCACACTTCAGCAATCCACTCTGCCCCACAGACCCATCTTGGAGGCTTCCAGAATCCACGCTCAACCTTTAGCCCTCTAGTGCCCTCCTTGGCATAGCAATTTCACAGTATGACCTGGCAGAAGAGGAAAATGAGAAGACACATAATTTTCTAAGGGTGCACCTAACTGTGTTTCTTTAAGGGCACGTGTGTTCCTTTGACCCTTCTTCTCATTTTCCATGCTTGGTCACCAGAGATGCCAGGAACAAAAGGGTTTATGTACTCGAGAAGGCCAAGAGGCTGCCCAGCAGCAAATAATATCTTTTTAAAATCAATAAAATCAGATTGCAAGCCAGCTTCCTACTGTTTTTTTCTATTAAAGAAACTATTTTATTTTGGTATGTGTGTGTGCGTGCGCACGAGCGTGCACATACATGTACTCAGGCAGCGCTTGTTCCTGCAGTAGCCAGAAGAAGGTATCTAGTGCCCTGGAGCTGAAGTTTGAGGCTGTTATGAACCCAGTGTGACGGTTGGAAGCCAAACTCCTGACCTCTGTAAAAGCAGTATGCAGCCTGAACTGCTGTACCACTCCAGCCCCACTTTCTATTTTTCTGAAGACAAAATTCTAATTGTTCACTAGAGTATATATAGACAGCACAGTTCCTACTCACATGGGGCTTACATTCTTAGAGTGGGAACCTAGATTTCACATAAAAGTTGTTGGCAATAGTGAGCTCTGCTGCTGTCACACACTAGCCTGGTAGGGCAATAGGTATATATATTTCAGGAATCAGAAAAGGGAGGACCAGTGTCTCAGGGCTTCTGTTGCTGTGAAGAGATGCCATGACCATGGAAACTCTTATAAAGGAAACCATTTAACCATGGCTGGCTTACAGTTTCAGACGTTTAATCCATTATCAATAGGGTGGGACATGGCGGTGTGCAGGCAGACATGGTGCTGCAGAGGGAGCTGAGAGTTCTACATCTTGATCTGCATGTAACAGGAAGTGAACTGTCTACCACACTGGATGTAGCATATGAAACCTCAAAGCCCACCCCTATGGTAACACACCTACTCCCACAAGGCCATACCTCCTACTAGTAGTAAACACACACATCCATGGGGAACACACCTATTCAAACCACCACAACCATTGTAGGAAGGAACATTTTGGGGATTACTTTCTTGTTACTGTAACAAAATGCCTGAGAAAGGCAACTGAGGAAGGAAGGGTATATTCTAGTTCCCAGACTGAGGGTATAGTTTGTCATGGTGGGGAGTTCATGGCAACAGGATTGGGAGGCAGCTAGTCAGTCACATTGCATCCACAGTCAGGAAGCACAGAGAGATGAATGCTGGCACTGAGCTCCTTCTCCTCCTTCTCCTCCTCTTCCTCCTCCTCCTCTTCTTCTTCCCCTTCCCCTCCTCCTGTTCCTCCTGTTCCTCCTCCTCCTCCTTCTCCTCCTCCTCCTCCTTACTCTTCTTCTGTCCATGGACACAGTCCTTGGAACAGCACTTCTCAAATTAGGGTATGTCTTCCCACATCAGTTAACTCAGTCTAGAAACTCCCTTGAAACATATATTCTACATTCTGTGCAAGTTAAAAGTCAAGATTAACCATCATAATGAGTCTATAGGAGTTTGAGGTCTTGAAAGAAGGCTAGAATTTGAGAACATCCAAAGAAGAAAGAGGCAAAAAATGAGTTCAGAAATACACAGAGCTCCCAGAAGATAGAAGATAGAGATGGAGAAAGAGTTCAGGAATTCACAGAGTTCCCAGAAGACAGAGATGGAGAAAGGGTTCAGGATGCACAGAGCTCCCAGAAGAAGATAGAGATGGAGAAAGAGTTCAGGCACGCACAGAGTTCCCAGAAGATAGAGATAGAGAAATAGTCAGGATGCACAGAGCTCCCAGAAAACAGAGATGAAGAAATAGTTCAGGATGCACAGAGCTCCCAGAAGAAGATAGAGATGGAGAAAGGGTTCAGGATGCACAGAGCTCCCAGAAGAAGATAGAGATGGAGAAAGAGTTCAGGCACGCACAGAGCTCCCAGAAGATAGAAGATAGAGATGGAGAAAGAGTTCAGGAATTCACAGAGTTCCCAGAAGACAGAGATGGAGAAAGGGTTCAGGATGCACAGAGCTCCCAGAAGAAGATAGAGATGGAGAAAGAGTTCAGGAATTCACAGAGCTCCCAGAAGAAGATAGAGATGGAGAAAGGGTTCAGGAATGCACAGAGCTCCCAGAAGACAGAGATGGAGAAAGGGTTCAGGAATGCACAGAGCTAGGTCATAATTGTGCATGCTTGGAAAAAGATGAGCCAATTTCATCTCGTCAGTGGATTGAACCATTGTAGGAGGTGTAGAGCAAATAATTTTGATTTATTTTTCTTTAGTGAATGAAACATGGATAAGGAGAATTTTGAAAAGAAGTCCACCTGAGTGTGGAGTAGTGTTGAGTCCCTGGAGTAAAAATCATTGGCTTGCTGCTCATCAAGAAATAATGTCAGAGCTCCAGAGGTCAAAGAGTAGTGGATCCCTGGCCAGCAAGCCTCAGGTTTAGTGACAGACTCTGCCTAAAAAAATGAGGTGAGAAGTGGGTTGGGAAAACATCCTGATGGTGACCTCTAGCCCCCACAGGCACCTTCGTAGTCAAGTGCACCTGCACATACATGCACACAAACACATATACCACACACATTCACAAGACAAGTTGAGCTCTAGTGTGAACGATTTAGTTCATTGGGAGTGTGGCTCCAAGGTAGATATTAGGATCTAGTCCCCTTCCTATATCTTTTACTTCCTGGATGCCACAGTTCCAATAGGCCCAAGTGACCATGGAGGAAAACCTCCAAAATGGTAACATATTTTTCTTCCTTATTAGCTGGTTATTTCTAGTGTTCTGTCTTTATGACCAAAAACTGGCTAACATGGTAGCTGAGTCAGGAGTCACGGACAGGGAATGAGACACTGATAAGGCCTGTGATATGGGTTTCTACGTCTCAGCTCAAGAAATGTTTTGATAATTCAGCTCAGAGTTGAGAAGATTCAGGACTCATGTGCTAATTAGGTTTCTGTTGCTGTGATAAACACCATGACCAAAAGGAACTTGGGGGAGAAAGGGTTGATTTTCTTATTCTTCCATATCATAACGCATCACTGAGGGAAGTCAGGGCAGGAACTTAAGCAGACACCATGGAGGAACAATGCTTACTGGCTTGCTGTCCAGGCTCACATCTGACTACTTTTCTTGTGCCTTCCAGGAAAACCTGCCCGAATGTGGCACAACCAACAGTTGTGGGGACTCCTACATAAACCATTAACCAAAACAATGCTCCCAGACTTGTCAACAGGCCAACCTGAGAGGGAGACATTTTCCTCTTAGATGACCCTAGCTTGGGATCAACTTTACAATAAAAGTAATCAGCGCATTTGGTTTTAAAGTGTAACTGAGAAGCTCTCCATTCTCAATGTGACCATCATGTACCGGGCTTTTTCGGAGCTAAGGATGCTTGCTATAGTAGCAATTGTATTCCATGTTTTTGCTTTTCTCAGTGGTCTGGATGGACAGGTAGCCCTAGGGAATACACTTGTTTCTTCCCCCAAATTCCAGAATACAGTTTAGTCCAGGTTGGTCTGCTTTCCCTGCCCCCAAACACAGGTGTTGGTTGCAAGGTCAGCATCAACACTAGGAGGCTGCTGCCTCTTCTCAGACCTTTAACAGGAGCTTAACTGACACTCTCCACAGCAACGGCAGCCTGGATGCCCCAAGCATGTGGCTCTGTTTCGCTGCAAGTGTTCAACAATCTAATGCTAGTATTTCTAGCGAAATTTAATAAGTTACCTTGCCTCTAGGAAGATGTCATCATGTCAGTAAAAATCCACATTGTCTGTTTATGGTCTTTGTGCAGCTTGCTCTCTTAGTTTACCTTGTCCTTTGGGGACAGGAGAAATACATGGGGACCTTGGTGCTCACAGTGTATGCAGGCACAGACTCAACCTGTCATTGTTCGAGCATGAGCACAGGTGAGGAGTGGGAGATGGTCACACGGGCGAGTCCCTTGCTCACCTGGGGAGATCCAGATGGAGGCCTTGCTGCAGGGCGGGGTGAAGGTGGGGTCTACACTTGTGACATCCCCCCTCCCAGCATCCTGGAATGCTCTCGCTAATCTTTGCATCCAGGCAATCTCTTGCAGAGCACTGCCTGGGGACCTGGGCCTGAACTGTTCACACCAGGCGGAGAAGTCTCCCCCATGTGTTTCTGATTCATTTACACTCATGAAAATGCGGTTTTTAAGAGGAAAGTGACATGCACTGAGTGCCGTAGGCTGTCTCTCCTGCTCAGTCTCTGCCCCGAAGAACGGACACAGCCCGTGTGCGGAGAGCAAACACATTCAGACTGTGGAAATCCTCCACCCCGGAGGCAGAAACATCAGGGAGGCGCACACAGGAGTGTCCTCTGCCGGTGCGAGGTGCCTGGCATCCGTGCACCGCAGCAGTGACCGAGAACTAGCTCTGGCCTTCCAGGAGAGCTGGTGATGGGCATGATGACCTTTTCCTTTCTAGTTTTATTTTCTCCTCCCCTCATTGGCTTTCTTGCGCTAGGGGCATCCATCCCCTGCTCTGCTGGCTGCTGGAACTGCGTCACAGCCGCTGTTGTTCTTTATCCCCCCCCCGCCATCCGAGCTCGTCCAGAGCCAATCCGCTTACTTCTTCTGTGTCTCATTTTTATTAACCGAGATATTGAACATTCTCTAGAGTCCTCTGTCTTGTAAACCATTTGGCTCAATAACTGTGGGTCTTGGGGTTGGAGAGATGGCTCAGGGATTAAGAGCTGTAAAGTCCCTGTTCTGATCTTGCAAAGGAGCAGAGTTCGGGTCTCAGAACTCACATCGGGCAGCTTACAACTGTCTGTAACTCCAGCTCCGGACTATCTGAACACTGTTCCTCACTCCACGGACACAGGCATTCATGCCTACATGGATGTACACACATAATAATAATAATAATGATAATAGCAACAAATATTTTGAAAACAGCTGTGGATCTTGACCTAGCTCTGCTGAGCTCTGGTCTGCTATAGTGATCTATTCTTTGTTTCTTTTTAATTTGAGACAGTGTCATGTAACCCAGGCTGTCCCTCAGATAATAATGTTCTAGCTTCTACTCAGAATTTCAGGTTAAAGTCCATCACTGTGGGGGAAAGTCAGGCAGCAGAACTTTGAAGTACTTGTCACTCCACAATCAAGAAGAGAGAGAAATGAGCATGTGTGTTCTTACTGCTCAGTTTGATTTTTTTTTTTTAAATCTCCTTTCAGGGCCCCAAACCAGGGAAATGGTGCTCCACACTTTCAGGCTAGATCCTCTCATGACTGCTAATGGAGACGTCCCCTTCGCCACTCAATGTGCCTATAAGCCAGACTGATGGAGACAGTCCTTCACTGAGACTGTCTTCCCAGGTGAGTAGAGATCCTGCCAAGTTGACAGTTCAAAGTGATCGTCACAGTAACCGACTGCCTCCACTTCCCCAGTGCAGGAATTACAGGTGAATGCTACCATGCCTGCTCTTACTCAGGCTGGAGGCCAAACCAGGAGTGTCCTGCCTGCCAGGTGCCCTCTTTACCGCCTGAGCTGCATCTTGAGTCTCTCTTGTGTTTTTCTGGTCCACCTAGTTTTCAGTTTTGACATGCCCAGAGCCTGCTTCTGAGTCCAGTCCCTGTTATAACATAATTTCCAAATGAAGGGATTCCCTGAGTAGGGCAGCTATTGGGGAAAGAGATGCCTTGGAGGCCTGGAGACAGGAAAATAATCCTGACCTACCACCTCTATTTGAATCGTCTGAGTCTTCTGTTCTCTCTCCTAAAATCTCTGGGTTACAAGGTCCAGCTCCAAGAGTTGCTATGAGAACTTTAGGCTGCATTGATGAATATGGGGGCCCACATCTGTAATCCCAGCACTAGGGAGGCAAAGACAAGAGGCTCGCTGGCCAGCCTAGCCTAGCCTATTAGATGAATTCCAAGCTAGTGAGAGACTCAGTCTCAATACAACAGGTGAGTGATGCCTGAGGAATGACACTTCTGTTGTTTTCTGGTCTCCACACACATACCCACCCATAAACACACATGCGCTTGCACACACACAGAGCACCGTGTTTATCAACGTGGACTAATACAGGGCCTGGGGAGAGGACAGGCAGTTCCATGATGATTGGAATCAATGTCCTTCAGCCAAGCCACCAAAAAAACAAACTCAGAGAAAGCAAGTTGGCTGTATAACTCATTGCAGAAGCAATCGATCACACAGATACATGAGTTACATATAGCTGTAAACAGTGTTTGTGGAGCTGGGAAGATGGCTCACCTGGTAAAGTGTTTGCTGAGCAAGTGTGTGGACCTGAGTTCAAGTTTCCCGAATTCAGATCTTCACTGAACCCAGAATTCCCCCATTGGCTAGATTGGCAAGCCCTGTTCCTAGCTCTGCCCAGTGCCAGGGGTTCAGATATGTGCTACCAGACATGAATTTTGCCCTGGGTGCTGGAGATTCTAACTCAGGTCTTCCCCCAGGCTTTTGACTCAGGCACTTTACTGATTGGATCCTGTCTCCGCCCTCCCCTATCTGCCAGTGCTTTTTTAAATTTACTCTTTAAATCACACACACACACACACACACACACACACACACACACACACACACACATAATACACACATATCTATATCTATCATCTATCTATCTATCAATCTATCATCTATCTATCTAGGGGTGTGTGTGCGTGTGTGTGTGTGCTATGGAGAATGTGTGGAGGTCAGGGGACAACCTGTAGAAGTCTCTTCTCTCCTTCCACCATGTTGGTCCCAGAGATTGAATTCAGGTTGGCTGCAAGCACCTTTCCTTGTCCTTTTCTATTCTTGTGGCAGTGACACAGAGTTCCAAATGCCATAGCTTTCCATCATTGTGTTGAGGGCCTTATTAACTGTTTTGTTCATTGCTATTCTCTTGCCAGAATGGATTTTTTTTACAACTACTCATTACCATGGACCACCAGCACCTGACGATATAAGCGATTTATTCTTAATTCTTTAAGATTCCCGTTTTTACTCTTTCCCTCTGAATTGGTTCGCTCTCACCAACATTTCAATCATTAAGCAGGTTAGGGGCTGGGGACATGGCTCAGTCGTGAGGACTGGACAGATGGCTGAGAGGTTCAGAATGCTTCCCCATTTTCCAGAGGACTTGAGTTCAGTTCCCAGCACCTGAGTCGGGTGGCTCACAGCTTCCTATAGCTCCAGGACTGGAGGATTCTGATGCCCATTTCTGAGTTCTCCCGACACACATACTCATATGTACTCCCTCTCTCTCATACACACACACACCACACACCACACAATACACACACACCTACACAACATACATACAGATACACATACCACACACACATACACACATACACATACACCCACCCACACATACATACAGATACACACACACACACCACACATACACACATACACCACACACATACATACAGATACACAAACACCACACACACATACACACATACATACATACAGATACACACACCACACACATACATACATATACACATACACACATACACACACAAACACGCACACACACACCACACACACACAAACACGCACACACACCACACACACACATACACACACACACATACACATGAGGAGAAAACAAACAAGACTGTGAAGCAGGGGGAAAGCCAGTCGGTAAAGTGCCTGCCTTGCTAGCAGTAGAGCCTGCTGTTTGATCCCCAAGAACCAATATGAAAACTACTGGGCATGGGGAAGAATACTTGTGATCCTAGCGCGGAGGAGGCAGAGACAGGAGGCTCCCTCGAGCTCACTGACCAGCCAGCCCACTTGAATTAATCCCCCAAGGAAGCCATTTGGGGTTGTCCTCTGGCCTCCACGCGCACACGGATGTGCAGACGTCCATGAATTCCTCCCTTCCTCATGTATCTGCAGACACATGAGCACGCATGCACGATGCTCACAAAACAAAATAGAAGAGGAAATGAAACACAATTTCTGCTCTGACTTCAGACCTGCCACTGATCACAGAGTGAAGCTCCCAGCGGGCATTCATCCCTATCTTTTACCTCCTTAAATTTTTTTAAAAATTCAATTCTTTAATGTTTGAGGAGGGCACATGTGCTGCGTCCTGGGGCCTGAGCTCCAGTCACCAGTCTTGGCAGCGGTCACTTTACCTGCTCAGCTGCCCCATGGCCCTCATTCGCTCTCTAATATTGAACTACACACAGTGGGAACAGTAATAGCATTGGCCTTAACTGTTTTCTGTCAAATAGAAATTACATTATTTTTGTTTATGTGTGTGTGTGTGGTGTGCATGTAAAGGCCACAGTGCCATGTGGCGGTCAGAGGATGACCTGTAGGAGTGGGTTCTCTTTTTCCACCGTGTGGATCCTAGGGATTCAGCTCAGGTCGTCAGGTTTGGTGCAAACACCTTTACTTGCCGAGCCATCTGCCAGCCCTGGCCTTTCTGTCTCATGGTAAGTGCTGTGCATCGTGGGATATGCTTGGTCTAAAGTAAAGGACAATGGTCTACCTCATGAGAGTGAACACCACTGTCCTTCCACTCTCCTCTGAGCCCAGAGGGAAAATTGCAGCAGCCAGGCAAGACAGCGCCTGGCCCTCGAGGCTCAGGGGCTGGAGTCTGCAATCTGGGGCAGGCATGTGCAGAGATGGCTTCCCCTCTCTCCCCTCCTCAAGCGCCTTTATTGTATCCATCCATACCTCCAGCTGTGGTGCAACCACTTCAAATGAGCCACCACAGCATGAAGGAGAACCCTGAGGATGGGACGCGCTGTGAACTGAAGGAAAGGGAGTCTTTAGACAGGACAAAGGAACGACTCTCATTTGAATCCGATTATCGCTTTACTGACTGCCTAGGTGACCTGGAAAATCCCCCTCAAGTCTCAAGATGGCATCTCCATTGTCAAGACCCACTCCTCCCTGGCTGATGGAGAGCTCTTAGTGCCCGTGTCATTCAATGCCCAAATGCAGATGGAAGAGACACGGAGATTTCTCTTTTGAAAATCCGTATGTGTCCACCCGTGTTCATGGGTCTGAGTACGGCTGTGCATATGCCACAGTGTTTTTGTGGAGGTCAGAGGTCAACCTTGGACATTGACTACTGCCTTCAGCTACTATATTTGAGACAAGGTCTCTTGCTCTTGCAGCAGCATATACCAGGCTAGACCAGAGTTCTCTGGTCTCTGCTGCTCACTCATTTTGGCACAGGACACTGGGATTTCAGACATGGGCTTCTGCGTCTGACTTTAATTGGCTCAGGAGAGCTGAACTCAGGTACTTAGGCTTGTGTGACACGTGCTTAAACCACTGAGCTTTCTCCCCAGCCAAACAGAGGGATCTCTACTCCACAACTCCACACGTCATCATGTCTGACGTCAGTATTATGACATCATCACAGACTTAATAGCGGATAACGATAGCACAATTCCTAAATGCTAGGTGTGACCTGGGTGACTCTGTGGAAACTTAATATAAAGCAGATATTCTGCACACGAAGGCGGATGCGTGCGAATGCAGCGCAGACAATGGGCCCTACAAAGACGTGACCTGACAACGGAAAGTGAGAAATGAACTTTTCAGTCCTGGCATGATTGACATCTTTTTGTGTCCATTCATGGCTACAAAAACGAAAGAAATTCTCGGTATCACTATGGAGAACAGCAGGGATTTTTTTCTAGCAGCCGTGATGGAGATGTTAAAACACAGAGTTCTGGAAGTTTCAAGTCAACTGGTTGCAAAGACAAAGAACAAAATGAAATAATTTTGCAACTCACTGCTATTCAAAGATGTTTCCTTTCGAGGCTGTCCCCCCATCCAGAGGTATCTAAATGATAAATCTTCCCGCAGCCGCAGGTGGGAGGCGTCTGTTCCAGGGTCTCTGTAAGTGTTTCCAGGAGGCTCCCACGAAGCTATGAAGCCAGAGACAGTGGCCCAAGCGGCCCAGCTCTGAGCTCCGGCCAGGCTGGTGTCGGAGCTGACTCATCTTTCCTTCTTGTGCTCTTTATTTTTTCCCTTCCTTGTCTTTCATGTGGGTTCCACATCTGGCGCTATCCGCTTCTCTTCACTGTCCCCAAGGAGTCATTTCCAAGCTGACTGATAGCCTGACTTTATTCTTCCTTTGTCTGGGTATGTGTTTTGTTTTTGTTGTTGTTCATAGTGTTGTCTGTTTTTCTGTGCACAGTATGTGCTCGTGCAGGTGCGCGTGGGAGGTCAGAGGTCAACCGTGGCTATCCTGTCCTAGGTGCTGTCCGCCTCATGTGCTACAGATACACATGTGTAGAGGCTAGAAGAGAACAGTGTTGCCCGAACCTAGCACTCTCTACTTTATTCCCAAGAGACAGGGTCGCTCACCGAACCTAGAGCTAAACTGGCAGCTCTTAAGCCTTATGATCTTCCTGTCTCAATACCACTTCCAGTTCAGCAGTCACGGGCATGTATGGCCATGCCCGGCTTTTCACATGGATGCTGGGGATTCGAACACAGGCCCACAAATTTGCACATCCCATGTGTTTACTCACCGAGTCATCCGCTCAGCCCCTATGTTGAGTTTTGAGACAAGACCTCTTGATGCTCTGGAACTCACCAAGGAAGTTAGAGTGGCTGGCCCAGGCACCTCAGGGACCCTCTGGTCTGTGCTTCCCAGTGGTGAGATTATAAGTGTGCCACCATGCCTGGCTTTTTTATATGTGAGTTCTGGGGATTAAACTGCGGGCCTCATATTTGCAAGGCAAGCACTTTACCAACTGAGCCATCTCCCCAGCCCTAAAGATATATTTCTTAAGAGTTACTACTGACATTAACAACAGTAAAATATCCCAACTTGACAGGAAAATTTATTGCCATGCTAAAGAATGAAAGAAATGAATGAAAGTGGGGGAGGGGCAAAGAAAGAGAAAGAAATTTCAACACTTGCAACCATCTCTTGAGATATTTCAGTCTTGAAATATAATAGCAGACCTTTCAAAGCCAGGAGCTCTTTATCAGATTTATAATGGATCATTTTTGCACCTCAGTTTATAAGAAAAATAAAGAACATTTTAGTTTGTAAATCAGTATCTCCTTCAATGCCAGCGAATCCAGTTTCCTTTTCACTGATGACAATGGATTAAAGAAAGAAAATCACGAGAAAAATTGATTGATTTTTATCACACTGAACTGGTGAGTCTAAGCTATCAAAACACACTTTATCTCAGTAATTGCTCTCATACTGGTCACAGGAGACATGTTGCTAATGAAATATTGAAAGGCATGGGCAGATTTAAGTTCAGGGGACTTGGGGCAGAAAAGCATAAAGACAGCTCAGAGAGGTAGGAGGAAGTTGTTCCTTTTAAAAGAATTCTAAAACTTTACATTGTATTTTGATTTGTGTGACTATATGCACGAAAGTGATTGCAGAAGCCAGAAGAGGGCGCTGTCTTCCCGGGAGCTGAAATTAGAGGTGGTTGGGAATGCCTGACTGTTGGGAACCGAACAGAGGTCACCTGCAAGAGCAGCAAGCCTCCTAATGGCTGAGCCCTCTCTCCAGCCTGGAGGTAGCTGCTGTTGGCCAGACAGCACTGCCAAATTCACTCCCAAAGACGGCTGTGGACTGAGCTCATCTTTCAAGTGACTGGGGGTTGGCACATATTATTTTAGTGCTTTATTTCCTCACAGCAACGCTACGGTGTTGTTATTATTATTTCCCATGAAGAAAGAAGTGGGAGACTGGTTTAAAGTTAAGAAGTAAGTTACAGTGGTCAGCAGTTTCTCCCGCATGTCTCGAGTATTCCTTCTGCCACCAGAGCTGCCTACTTGAGTCTAGGCTAGACTTCGCAGATGCAAGGGGTGCTTCTCCACAGTCAGGGTATCAAAAGCTGTGATGTCACCCCTCTTCCTTTCTCTTGACTTCAGGTTTGCTCACTCTGATGAAACCAGATGCCAGCTGTATGTGTTCTACAGAGCAGCTCCCAGGGCTAAGAAGCAGCAGAGGCATCCAGCTCATAACACTTGAGGCACGAGGTCTCGTTCCAATAAGGTGCAAGCAACCATGTGGATGGATTTGGAAGTATGTTCTCCAGGTGAACTTCTGACCCATAGCACAGATGTGCGCAGATACTTGTTGGCAGCCTGTGAGAGAGCCTGGGCCAGATTCTTTACCTACATGAAGTTTTTGGTAATAAATTGTAATACGAACCTGCTTGTTGTTGGGGTTTTTGTCCTGCCCAATACCCCACAACTGGTTAGTCCCAAAGAAAATCACACATAGGTCTCCATAAATTATAAGCTGATTGGCCCATTAGCTCTAGCCTCTCACTGGCTAACTCTCACATCTTGATTAACCAATTTTTCTGATCTATGTTAGCCATGTGGCTCAGTACCTTTTTTCACTGGGGCAGATAACATCCTGCTGCTTCAGTGGTCTGGGCAGGAGTGGGAGGAATCAACTTCCTCCTTCCCAGAATTCTCCTGTTCTCATTACATCATTTCTACTTCCTATCTGGTTTTCCCACCTATATTTCCTGCCTGGCCAATCAACGTTTATTTATAACATAATTGACAGAATATAGACAATTCTCCCAAACCAATAAATATTGTCTTTTTAATCTGCTGACTGTGTCTGGTTGCAATTCGTTACATAGTGATAAACTAACATAGGCAATAATGGCTGAGCTAGATTTGAACTGAGGACTCACTGCCCCTGCAAATCCATCTTCTTCCTATGATACCCTGCAGTTCTCCATATATATGGACTACCACTATTTATTATATATCAGCCATGATACTGTAGAGGAAGTTTCTTCAACTTGAAACATCCTATCCCAGAGAGAAATTCGCAAGGACTCAGAAATTTCTAAAGGGAGGCTCACTAGTGTTGGTTGAACTTCAACACAATGACCGCACTGCACCTCTATCTGCTGCTCCTTCAGCCGGCAATTGCAACTCCATGGTCACTGGCCTGCTTCTCTGCCACCTGACCAGCCACTCAGGCCACAGCCTGGCAAGAATTCTGTTGCCACAGGTACCAGCTCTGCTGCTGCTGCTGCCGCTAAAGCTAGCTTTACAAAGTCTTTGTCATTCTATTTATAAATAGGACTTGAGATTCAAAGACTGGGGTGAAAACCTGCTAGTTCAGAGAGGGTGAGTACTAGCTAACCTTCTCTCTTGCTGGCATCTCCCAAAGAGAGTGTCCTTCCACTCTGCCAAACAAACAAAAAGCTGTGCCACCCCAAATCCCTCTATACTCCTGGTGCATCTCTCTCTCCCAGATGCCCATCAATGGTCTGTTGTTACTGTCTGTCAATTTGTTGCTAACTCAGCCTCCTGACCCAAAGTTAATTTTATTTAATTAATGCAAATGCAAACTTGGGGTTCAAGTGTGATCAAATAACCCCCAAAGCATTAATATGCAGGAAGTAAACAGCTAACGAGTCTCGGGAAGTCTCTGAAACTTACTATGTGAAGTAGGCTCCCTCTTCCCATGGCGGCATGAGCCATAAGACCTTATGAAGAAATGAGATCTATGGCTCATCCAGCAGACTCTAAGAGATCTCCAGGGTTCCAGATTTCCCAGAGTTCAGTCACCAACCATGCTGGGATAGGCTTTCAGTGGTGCTGCTACCTTTATCACACCCAAACAAAGTCATTGGCTCACCAATTTGGACTTTGAAGGTGTCCCCACTTTGCGTGGCTTCAGCTCTGCATCTGGGCTAAGTAGATGGTTTGCTAGTGTCGTTCCAGAAGTGTCATGCAATAGAGGGAAAGGCTCATTTCTTGTAGAGGAAAAATGCTTTGGGCTAAATATGGGCATGCCTCTATTGTAGGGTTCTGGCAGATGCAATGACATTGTCTTATAATGGATATAATAGACGGGCCAGCCAACTTGGATGGTTTTTTTTATTGACTTAGAAAAAAAAAAAAGACTCCAAGGAAGTCTGTCCTCAAGGTGGAGCTTAAAAGGTTTTCTTTTTTTTTCTTTTTCTTTTTTTTTGGAGCTGGAGGGATGATGCAGAAATCAAGAATCCTTGTTGTGTTTACAGAGGACCCCAGTTTGGTTTGAACCTGAGTTTAGTTTCCAGTACTCAAGTTGGGCTGCTTACAATCCCCTGTGACTACTGCTTCAGGGGATCCAATGTCCTCTGCTGGCCTCCATGGGCACACGACTGTGTGTATACAAACCCACAGGTAGACAATACAGAAACACATAATTAAAAGAAATAAAATAAAACATTAAAATGGTCTATTTTGTCATGATTGTTCTTATGAGAACAGTATTGTTAGAAAGATTTTGACTATGTCTCTCGAGATCTTTCTGCATTGATAGAGACTTGATCTCAATGGTGTTCTGCTAAGTAAATGGAGTACTCTAGAAGGGTAGCAGGCTACCCAGTAGCATCAAAGGCTGAAGGGTAAGACACAAAGGGCCCTCCCAACAAGGTGTCAGAGGAGGACAGAGGGGGAAGAATGAAAACTAGTCTGCCTTTCTGTAAAACTTTAGATTTTGAATTTTGTAAATGTCTTAAGTTAAAGAAAAGCATACATGGACATCTGGAAATTTCCCATAAGTGGGAAGAATCAATTTAATTATAAAATGACACTAAAGAGAATCAACATCCCAAGTGACTCTTGATCACAGTCGGTGACTAAACACACACACACACACACACACACACACACGCACACACACACACACACATATTCTAAAAAGAAGCAGAATTCTGGTGGTAAAAGTAATACTTGTATTATAATTTTGGAAACCATTTCATGTATATTATAGGAAGGAAAAAATGTATTATTCCTGGAACCAAAGTTCTCCTTATGAGAGAAAAGAAATAACATACAACAGAATGTGCTTGGCTCATTTTTTGCATTATTGGCCCTAAACCTGTAGCGGGTCATTTCTCTGAGAGGCTGTGGTTCCTCTTAGCGGGGAGGGTTATTTCAAAACCACCACCTGGGCCTTAGAGAATACAAAGCGAGGCCTTGCTTGCGCCTCTTATTGCCTAGAGTTCTGGATACAGCTGCTTTGCTTTAGTTTTTGTCTCCAGCTGACAACGGGGCTAGCAGGGGACGAGACTGTAAGGCTTGAGAGCTGTCAGATGTAGAGGACATTCAATACCTGCTATAAATCTCTGCACATGGACGACTGCAGGAAGAGAGGCATAAAAGGTGGCTGGTATGGAGGTGTCTGGTGGGAGCGCTAACACACGACTCTGCTGTATGCTATGTACCCGTGCTAGCTTCTCCCGGGGAGATATGAGCATAAGTCTGTTCCGTTCGGTACGGCACCTACAGCAGGCCAGAGCAGCATAGCAGCTCTACCAGTGTCCGGCTTGGTGAGACCAATGAGTTTAAGTTATTTCATTTTTCACATGGTCCGAGTAAGGGGCTACTTACAGGAGTGTAAGTTAACCCCAAATACCTGTGTTACCCCAAAGTCCCACTCCATCACAGATAACAACCTCACAGAGGATACGCCATAGAGTACCCCTTTCATTGGCCTTCTACTTCCTCTACATCTTACTCGCATCTCTGGGAGACATGAGGGAGCAAAGGGTAGAATGACAGGTGAAGGTCCTGTGGCCTTCCTCTTCCTCCTCCTCCTACTGGAGAGTATTAATAGCCATCACCACTAATGTAGATAAGGTTACCCCTATAGTATTCTGATCAGTCAGTTGCTATGACTGCTGGACAAGGTGGTTTTTACCCCAAGATGATGATCATGCTATATTCAGAGGAGGGAAAACTTTATTATGTGTATGTAAGTGGTATCTTACCCCCCCCATTGGGGTCATAATTTCTTGTCTGCTCCAGAACTTCATCACAGAGTTGCATAACTTTGTAAATCCTGGTATCATCTCTTGCTCTTCCACTGTAGCTCTTTGGGGTCCTGGTCTTAACCAATCAGGATGTTACTAGCTTTCTTATTACTGCATTGATATCACAATTTTAGTCTAAATATGTATTGACTCTTAAGTGTGCAGAGGAAAGCCATTCTAGGCAATTCAACCCTTGTATGAACCTGCAATATTCACAAAATTACCTCTTGGGGAACACATTTGCCTTGTTACCACTATTTTATAATGTGTAATGTATCATACCTAAGAAAAGAATAATTGAAGTGGTTTGTATTAGTCATTTTTCTATTGTGATAAAACACCGTGACCAAAGCAACTCATGGAAGGACGGGTTTATTTGAGGCTTATGGTTCCAGGGGACTAAGGTCCATGGTGATGGGTGAATGGAGGCAGCAGGCAGCTGGGACAGCACATGAGAACTCACATCTCAAACCAAACAAATCAGAGACAGCCAACTGGGAATGCACGTAGCTTCTGAGACCTCAAAGCCTGCCCTCAGTGACACACTTTCTTCAGCAAAACTACTTCCTAAGCCTCTCCAAATAGCACCACCAACTAGGAACCAAGCATTCATAATTAACCAAGCTTTCGTAATAAATAGGTCTCTGGGTCATTATTTGTGACCTATGACCCAAAGAAGAGTCCAACTACACTAACACCAATTCTTTAAAAAAGGGAAATCATTTAAAAGATCATACAAGATAAAGCAACTGAAAAACTATTTCTCCTCTTTTTCTCTACACTCACTTCTTAGGAGTTTTCTTTTTCCACTGATTGTCACCCAAATCTTAAAGAATACCCCAGCCGTCTTTGTTCACAGATATCTTCATCTGGAACATGAATTGCACTTACCTATCCCTAATAAACTCTCCATCCTTCCTAGGATGCCCTTGAGGCTGTTGCAGCACACATGATTGTTTTGGTTTTATCAATGATATTTACAGTTTTTACAAATATTCAGAAACCTCTACCTTAGGTTTTATTTGCTTTAGGCATCTTTTATGATTTAATCATTATTTATAGAGAAACTCAGATCTCTGTGTTGCCTGTTTCTCGTCTCCTGCTCCATTCTCCATTGTCTAATACCTCCCCTGTTATTTTCTGTGTCCGAGTTTCATTTTGGTTGCTGTGATAAAATATGCTGACATGAAGCAGCTCAAGGGAAAAAGAAGTTATTTCATTTCGGCTTACAGTTTCAGGTTATTACTGTGGGGAAGTTAAGGCAGGGACTTCAGACATATAATCACATCACCTCCACGTTCAAGAGCACAAAGAAATGGATGCACGCATGTTCAGTGGCTTGCTTGTGCCAGCTCTGTCTCTCTACTCTCACACAGACCTCCTTCCTGGAGAATGGTGCTGCCCACAGTGGGTTGGGTCTTCTCAAATCACTAAACCTAATTAAGAGCCCACCACACACACACACACACACACACACACACACACACACACACACACGCACACACAGAGACATGTCCACATGTCCATAGGCCAAGCCAAAGTAGACAATTCCTTATTGGCACCCTTTATTGAGAGGATTCTAGGCTGTGTCTAGTTAACAATTAAGGCTGTCATATGATGTTATCAGGATTTTGGAACTGGGAGCTGGAGAGAAGGCTCATCAGTTTAAAGCACTAGCTGCCCTTCCAGAGGTCCCAGGTTCTATGCCTAGCACCACACGGTGGCTCATGGCCATTTGAAACTTCTAGTTCCTAGACAATTCTGACTTCTTCAGGCAATTCTGGCACATGGTACATAGACCTACATGAAAGCAAAACTCCCATACACATGATATTAATTAATTAATTAGTTAATTAATTAATTAAAATATTTTGGAGCTTGCATTACGAATACAATTATATTTTTATTTCTTTACTCATTATCTTCAACTTGTTCTAGAAATTTATTTTTATCCTTTCAGTGATTTTTGCTTTCCTTGTTTTTTTTCTTTTACATAGGATTCCCATTATGTGTTAAGTATTTTGATCATCATCATCCCGCACACTCCATGCTGGAGTTGTGGAGAGGACTCTGCAGGCACAGGCACCTACTGACATGTCAGTGGACCCGAGTTCAGTTCCCAGTGCCATAGAATAGAAGGAGAGAACAGCAAGTTGTTCTCTGACCACTACCGACTTGCTATGGCACATGGACACCCATACACACAAAGTAAATAAAACTTAATGCATTTTATAGACATTAAAATTAACCAATACAGATAACACTATCATGGTACTTACATATTATTTACAACAGCAGAATATAGTATCTATGGAGAAAACAAAATGTAATTTTAAATCATTTAACTTGTGACATTTGTAAGGGAGTGTTCCAAGTGCCTAAGTTAATGGTATTCTGTTTTAAATACCACAAGCTGCTGAATGTAGAGTATATTTTTAGCATACTTTGCTTTGATTCATGGCTGTTCTGCACTTTCCTCTTTTCCTGGGCTCCTGCTTCAAGGTCAAGATTTCCCAATGATCGACAACTGTCATTTCATCTTCCTTTCTGCACACCAACAACACTGATTTCAAATTAAACTTTGGCGTATGTGCCAGGAATTGGGCTAAGAAAACCAAGGAATGACACGCATGAGTCAAGAAAAAAGACACCAGTCGAAAAGACGCAGCAGGCTAAGACAATGTCAGAGCCGAAGAAGACCAGCCTGGCAGTGGTCCCTATGCCAAGCTCCAGAAAGTGAGGTTGTGATGGTCTAATTAGTCCGGAAATCCACGTTGCTCTATTTGTCTAGAAACAAGACTGCCACAGCTATAGACTGAACTTAGTAAAGTGTCAAGCCTTGGGGCAAAAGGAGAAATGAAAGACAAAGGCTGCCAGCTGAGGCCGGAAGAGCCCCATCAACTGAAGCCCTGCGAAGTCCAGCTCCAAGCCGAGCCGGCTCCCGACCTCCAACTAGCTGCCGGGAATGTTGATGCCTTACTCTGCAAGGTGAAATTGTGTTCTCTATTCCAGAGAAGCCTGCTTGACAGTTGTGAGTGCGGGGTGGGAGCGTGTGGAGCAGGGCTGCACAGGAGGGCGATGAAGCCCCACTTCCCAAGCTGACAGATTGTTATTGGCCAGTCCGTTTCTGCCTGCAGCTCTGCGGGGGAGTAGGGCTGGGCAGAGCGGCAGGGCCCACACTCCAGAGGTACTTTTGAAAAAGAGTCTTGTCATCTAAAGAAGCTGAAAGGATGAAGAAAACCAACTCTTAATTAGGTGGAAATGTTGACATGATTTGTATTTTTTTGTGGTGGCAGGGGGTGGTTTTGTTTTTGAGAGACACTCTCAAAGGCCAATCTGGCTTCCAACTTACTATGCATCCCAAATTGACCCTCAACTCTGATTCTTTTGCTTCTACTTCCTTAATGCTGCAATGGCCGGTGTGCATACCACATCCAGTTCATGTGGTGCTGGGTACTGAACCCAGGGGCTCAGACATGGTTGGTGAGCACTCCTCATGCAACTGAACTACACCCCCAGCCTGGCACTTCTTATTACGTGTACATGTGTGGTGGGTGTGCATGTTTGCATGTGCATGGGTTTGGAGGTTCCGAGTTGATGCCTGGTAGCTCCCTTGAGTTCTCCCCACTGTATTCATTGAGTCGGGAACTCTCACTAGAACTGGGATCTCTCTAATTTGGGTAGTGGAGCTAGGCAGCTTGCTCTAGGGATCCTGTCTCTACCTTCTGACTACAGGAATGACAGGCAGGTTGCTGTGCTCACGGTGTTATGGGTTATGAGGATCCGAACTCAATCCCTTATGTTTGTGCACCAGCACTCATCTTCTGGACCGTCTCTCCAGTGCCCCCTTCTTTAAAGTCCGTTTCAGCACTCAGTTCTGCTCGTGCCGATGGGGTTATGGGTTTCCAGATTCCAGTGACACGCACAGTAAAGCGTGGACATCAAATAATGGGAAGTGGCATTTGTGCCGCTTTTCCAGGCTGCCTCGAGAGTCGGTGCTGTAGACTCATTGTCTCATCCAGTCCTTCCCTCCTTCCGAGGAAGCGAGAGTGCTGGGTGGAAGTGGAGTGCTAGCAGCTGCTGCCTGACTTTACAGCACTGCATTATCCTCAATAAACCTATGTTTGATTTTCCTCAGTGTTGTATTAGCTGGTAAACTGCCTATATTTCAGTAAATAATCTCTTTCCCATGCAATTATCTGATTAAACTCATTGGAACACACATACACAATCACACACATGTGCACACACAATCACATACACACACATGCACAATCACACAGGAAGACATGAAAGTAGAAAAAAGACAACTTGAGAAGAGTATGGGGGGGAAACTATCAGAGAAGGAGACAGGAGACCTGAACAGGGTCAAAGTGATCAAAATCTATTATATGCATATATAAAAATGTAATGAAACGTGTATAATTAATATATGTTAATTACATATGTTAAAAATTAACGTTAAAGTTAGATTTAAGTTAAAATTAAGTTAAACATCCATGTTTGGCCAGTGCATGACAGGGCATGCTTGCGATCCCAACATTCAGGAGGCCAAGGTCTAGCCTGCCCCCCTTAATGCACCAAATGATACTCTGCCTTATAGATTGAGGCTGTGAGACTTTGTTTCCACTGAAAGTGATAAAGGTTCCTCTACGTGTTAGTATTTAAATAGTTCTGTATTAAATCCTAGGAGATCTTCGAAGTTGGATTGAATATATTTTATATTAGGAGAGGGCCACAAAACTATGGGTGACAAGAATTGGAAAATTATGGCTTAAAAGTGATAGTTTAGGGTGCAAAGTAAGTGCAGGGTGGAATTGTGATGGCTTATATTGCTCACCAACTTGACAGGGCCTAGTGTCACCGAAGAGACACATCTTTGAGCGTGTGTGTGTGTGTGTGTGTGTGTGTGTGTGAAGATTCTAGAGCAGGCTAATTAAAGGGAGAAGACCCTCCCTAACTGTTGGCAGTACCACCCAATGGGCTGGGGTCCCAGAATGAGTAAAAAGGAGAAAGCAGCCTAGAAAGATGGCTCAGTGATTAAGAGCGTGTTTTGTTCTTGCAGGGGACCAGAGTTCAGTTTCCAGAACCCATGTTGAACAATTCACAGTTGCCAGTAACTTCAGCTTTGAGTGCATCTGACACTCCTGGCCTCTGTGAGCTCCTGAACCATGGGCACATGCCCACACACAGATACACAGACATACACATATTAAGAATATAACTGTGTAAAGAGGAGAAAAGAATCTAAGCATTAACATCTATCGCTCGCTGCTTCCTGACTGTGGTTGCCATGTGACCAGCTGCCTCCCATTCTTGTCACCACACTGGCCCTGTGTCTCAAAGTGGGAGCCAAAGTCAGCCCTCTATTCCTTAGTATTTTGTAAGCTAGTTTGCCACAGCAATGGGAAGAGTGAATAATATAGTTAGTTATGGTGGCAATAATATCACTGTGCAAGAGTCGCCATGGGGGAAGCTGCACATAGCTTTAATAAATAACTTCTTCCAATGAATGCATTGCTGTGAGAAAGCCAGAAGGCAAGGTTGTGACTATAACTTGTACATGAAGGCACTTGCCCCCTAAGCAAGTTCGTAGTTTTCCATAGCCAATATTTGGTGAGACATGAGAACAGACCTGCGGACAGGGGCCATGATTTGAAAGGGTTCAGTAGTAGCCCTGCAGACCAAGCGCATCCTCGGTGCTTCCTTAAAGCTAGGATTCGGAGAAATTCTTGTTTAGACTGGAGAGCAAATGACCTAGGGGTCAGCTCTGATATTCAGCCAGGGTGTAATTAGATACAAATGGACCTTTATTAGTAAGGAGTCCTGAAATTCTCTTCTAAATAGTACCCCATACCCTTCAATTCAGGGACCCACAGGCTGAAACATGTCCCTTATTACCATGATGTCCTACATGTCTGCCTCAACAGCACTCAAGCACTAGCTGGTGCAGGGCTTGGTCAGTAGAGTGCTTCTCTAGTATAATAAAGTCCCGTGCTTCCTCCCGGTACTGCGTGAGCCCAGGCACACTGGTGCTTGTGGCTACTCTACAATCCTCAGGAGGTGGAGGCAGGAGGATTGGAAGTTCAGGGTTCTTCTGGACTGCATGAGTTTGAGGCCAGCCTGGGATTCATGATATCCTGTCTCTTAAAATGGATGGTGGGATTGGACAAATGTTTTGGCCATTAAGAGCACTTGCTGCCTTTGCCAAGGACTAGAACCAAAGTTAAGCAGCTCACAACCACTCTTGGAAAAAAGAAATACTAAAAAATAAAAAAATTACACACATGTGCGCATGCACATGCATGCACAAATGCACACCCCTGCTCGCACACACTCTTGAATCAGTTTCAACAAAGCCACTGCCAGTTGTCGCCACGGGTGGTCCCCAGTCCCTGGTAGGGCTCTGCTCATTTCCATTACCTTACATTTCCACCGTCTCCAATGGGCAAACAGTATCTCAGCTGTCTCAGCCCCTAGAGGACTTCGCCCAGTTTTCCATCTGGAGTTAGAGTGCTCTCTGTTCATGGTCAACTTATTAATCAATTCTGTGTTTGTATTTAATAACTCTTGGCTCAAAGTCTCCTGATGAACACACGGGTCTGTCTCATTGCTGACTTTCAACTCCCTGCCCCAATCTATCACAAGGCATCTTAATCCTTCTCGGTTTGCCTCAAATTACACTTGCTATCAGCCCAACCTCAGCTTTAATAGCCTCACCTAGGTGATTTACATGTAATAAACAAATTGGTCTCCCAGTGATTATTTCTAGGATACAAAGTCATCAATCAATCTAGAAATCACCTGATAGAGGAATCATTTCAGTTAATGGAGGAGAGAACCTGAAAAGGCTGGGTTTGTCACTCAAACTTAATTTGTTCTTTAGAGCTAAAGAATTGCATCTTGCGTGTACAGTGAGGATTAGATTCAGGTCAGGAATGAAATTCATGCTGCAACCTTAGAGTTTGTTGCCCAAGCATATAGTTTGATATTCCTATAAGCATAAAGTGTGATCTTCACAGAGAGCCAATGAGAAATCTCCCTCTTACCTACACATTACTCCCCTGTGGTGCATCTCCCTTCTCTTTGGTCTAGGACCTTGGGCAGAGTGAATGCAATGCTAGTTAGTTTTGTCTGCTTGACAAACTAGATTTACCTAGAGTCTTAGTCAATGTTCTCTTGCTGTGAAGACATACCACAACTACAGCAACTCTTATAAAAGCAAGTGTTTAATTGGTACTGGCTTATAGTTTCAGAGGTGGGTTGATTATCATGGTGGGGAGCTCACAGGCAGACATGGTGCTTGAGAGGTAGTCAAGAGTGGTACAGACAGATCCACAGGCAGTCAGAAGAGAGGGCCACTGGGCTTGGCTTGGGCTTTGGAAACCTCAAAGCTCACCCCCAATGACATTCTTCCCTGTCATTTCAAATAGTCACTCCCTAAGTGACTATTAAAATTAATAAGTATATGAACTTATGGGGGCTATTCTTACTCAAACCACCACACTTGAAATAATAGAGACTGTGAGGAATTGCCTTCATCACCCTGACATGTATGGGCATGTATCTGGGGGCACTCTCCTGATTGATGATTATGTGGGAGGGCTCTGCCGGCTGCGGTGGTGCCAGCCCAGGGCAGGTGGTCCTGTGTGGTATAAGTAAACAAACTAAGACAGCACTCCTCTGCACCCGCTGCATCCCTCCCTCCCTCCCTCCCTCCCTCCCTCCCTCCCTCCCTCCCTCCCTCCAGGTTCCTGTAATGGCTTTCCTAGATGATGGACTCGAACCCACAAGATGTAATGAACCCTCACCTCCCACTACCTTTGGTCATGGTGCTTATCCTAGCAGCACAGACCATGCTGGGACAAAGGTTTCAACAGTTTGACTGGCTTCCAGGCAAAGGGGGTAGAATATATTACAGTTTCTGCTCTCAATCTCTCATTCTGCTGCCGTGGGAATAGTCTTGGATTAGCCACCAAGTAGTGATAGGTCAGCCAGAGGCACAGAACCTCGCTGGACCTCAGCTAAGAACAGTTGCATACCCAGTACCACGTATCATCCGACACCATCCAACACCAGGTATTAACTTTTTTCTGAGCCCCGATAAAACTGCAGAATCTAACAAAAAGGAGCAATGCTGTTTGAAGTCACTCAGTTTGGGGATAAGGGTCAGCAACATTACTGCACTCTGTATCTGAAATAACCTGCAAGTATGGCCAGAGTTCCCTAAAACCCACAGCAAAGGTCAGATAAAGCAGCTCACATCTGGAATCCCAGTGCTGAAGGATCCCAGGCTCACTGACTAGCTAGTCTAGCTAATCCATGAGCTGAACATTTATCCACAGGAACATGCATTCATACACACATATACATGACAATACATACTTACACATGGGCACACACACACACACACACACACACACACACACACACACACTTCAGACCTAATTGTTGTTGCTGTCTACAGTTTGATATTTTTGTTGCTACATGGGGCAGTCTTTTCCCCTAAGCCACAGCACAGTGCAAACGCAGGGCTCCCTCAGAGCATGTGGGTATTTAGGCCTGGCAGCCCGGGTGGCCCTCTGTGGTTAGATCCTACATGTAAATCACTATTGTCTCTTCCAGCACCCTGATGGTCAGCTCGCTCATCTATAACATGAGGATGCTGGAAACGGCTTAGTAAGGGTGACACTGCACACTGCTCTATCCTCCCTCCAACCACTCTGAGGATGGAATCTAACGAGTCAGCAGATCCTGTGTCCATGTGGGAGGTGAACTGGTGCACGTGCATGAGAAGCAAGGACTACTCAGACAGTATTCTGAAACACCCTTATTCTCCCTTCAGATGAATTCAGCCCACCAGAGCGCTGGAAAATACTTAAGAATATTAACTGGTACAGAGTGCTAAGCAGGGAAATTAAAACCCAGCTTGAGCACAATTCAGATATTTTTAGACACCGATGGGAGATCAAAATTCAATTTAAAAATATTTATTTATCTGTGTGTATGTCTCTCTCTCTCTGTATGTGTATCCTACACAAGTGCAGTGTCTGTGAAAACGGAAAGAGGACATTGCATCCCTAAGAGCTGGAGTTACAGGTGTTGTGAGTCATCCAACATGGATGCCAGGAATACAACTTGAGGGCAAACGCTCTTAACTGCTAAGCTACATCTCTGTTGTCGGTGTTTTCTGTCCTGCCTGGTTTCTATCCTCCCACCAGGTTCCACAGCCATTTAGCCCCAAAGAAATCACACAGAGGTCTACATTAATTATAAACTGATTGGTCCATTAGCTCAGGCTTCTTATTAACTCTTATAACTTATATTAGCCCATTATTCTTGTCTATGCTAGCCACATGGCTCGGTACCTTTTTCAGAGGGGCAGTCACATCTTGCTTCTTCTCTGGTCAGGTCAGGACTGCAGAAAAAGCTTCCTTCTCAGAATAATCCTGTTCTCATTGACCCGCCTCTACTTCCTGTCTGGTTGTCCCGCTACTTCCTGTCTGGCTACTGACCAATCAGCATTTATTTACAATATAATTGACAAAATACAATTGTCCCACACCACACATCCAGTCCGAAACTTCAAATTTTGAGAGAAATGTTAGTGTTTTCATAGTGACAAGCTTCTTTATGTTGGTGGGTTTTGTTCCTCAGGTGCTCAATCCTACTTAATAAAAGTTGGGACAGGGTCTCTCACTAGCCTGGAACACTCCATAGGAAGGTAGTATGACTGGGCATGGAGTCCAAGGGTGTGCCTGTCTGTGTTCCCTCAGCACTAGGGTTACAAAGGCATGCTGTCATGCTGTACATTTTTGACATGGGTTCTGGGGACTAAACTCAGGCACCCATGTTCACAAAGCAAGCTCCTTTCCCACTAAGCCATCTTCCAGTTCTGCAGAAACCTTTCGAAGTTCAGGTTGACCATGTTGAACAAGATTAGAAAAAGATGACATTTTTAGACATTATGCCTGAGGTAAAAGACCGCAATCTTATTCCAAAAGACAACTTAAAAAAACCCAACAACAACAAAATGATTCATTTTGCAATAAGTGCCAGAATACAGAGCTGGATCCCTGGAGCTGGGCTTATAGATGGTTGGGAACTGCCTGATAACTGTCTGATATCAGTGCTGGGAACTGAACTCAGGTCCTCTGCAAGAGCAGCAAGCCTCTTAACCACGGAGCCATCTCTCTCATTCCTGGAAAGACATCTTTAAAGCAGGAAAGCATGAATCTAAGCACAGTGCTCACAGCCACACAGCCGGGTGGCTTCTGAGCCTACGGTCTGGATCCCATCCTACAAAAGAGCCATATTCTGATGATCTCTTTCTCACAAGGCTGCTGAGGATGAAACACAGCAGATGCGTATAAAAGATGTTTGGGGCTGCAGGGAGGGCTCAGTAAGTTATATGCTTGCCACACAAGCATCAGGACCCGAGCTTGGATCCCCAGCCCCTACCTAAAAGGCCTGGAGTTATGGCTCATGACTGTAACCCTCCCACTGGGAAGCAGACAGGGACTAGAGGATGACTGGAGCTTGCTGGTCAGCCAGAATCTTCAGTCAATGAACTCCAAGTTCAGAGACAGACCTTGCCTCAAAACATAATGGAAAGAATGGAAGAGGAAGACATCCACCATTGCCCTTTGTCTTATACACATGTGTCCATGCACAGACATACATACACATGCATGCATACACACACCCACACCACACACAGAGTCTACCCACCCACTCTCACACACCTGCATAGACTGGTGACAGGAAGTGCCAGTGAATCGCAGCTTCTAAGGCTAGGCAAAGCTGAGGGAACTCTAGGCTAAGGTCGATCTCTGCGAACTCCACCGTCACTTCTGCATTCACGGAAATTAAGAATCACGGTGTCTATTAAGAATTCTCTCAATGACACTCAACCTCACTGAAGCATAGGAAATAACTGAGAACTGTAATACTTGTAAGAAATGAAACAAAATGAGGCTAATGCAAATAAAAAAGGAGTTACCTACCGGCTTTTCCCAATTAATTAGCATATGCACTTTCAATTATTCATACCTTAGGGAACTCATTTCGGCAATCAGGTGTCCCATAAATATTCATTATTATTTACCTTCCGTGTTCAGTCCCCAGGATTGGAAATTGGCAGTGTTTTCTCAATATATTTCACAACTGGTTGGTTTGAAAAAGATTACCTGCGACTAAACTCGTATGTCATTAATGGTGAGAAGGATGTGTCCCACGAATGCTGAATGAACAGAGCCTCTTGCCACCTCCTGGGTGGGACCTCTGACATCCCCCTGAAAGGCCCGCGTTCTGCAGAGGCCTGGCATGGGCAGTCTGAGCTGCGATTCTGACCTTCGCCCACTAGCATGCAGTCTTTCACAGGTTTTCACGGTGAACTGGCCTGGGCCCACAGGGCCCGAGAGGGCTACAGCGCAACAGCTGGAATTTATTGTGAACATAAGAATGCGATTTGTAAATACGAACGCATTGTGCCACCAGCATGGGCATGACCTCGCCCGAGTCGCTCCTCAGCATCTTAAGAACAGCCTCGCAGCATCAGCATGCTGGGGAGGGGTGGGAAAATCAGAGTGGGCGAGGCAAATTTGTAAGGCCCGGTGCCACAGGAAACCGCTGGCCCCTTTGTTATAAAGAGTGAGCAGTTGTAGACAGCAGCGGTCAGTCTGTCTGGGCCTGGAGTCTGTGTCAATGCAGGTTTTCTATGCTCTTGGAGCTGGTCCTGAGTGGAGAGCACAGGCGACCTTCTTCCTAGTGGCCTAGCTGTGAGCAGATGACAAAACCAGAATGGGGGGCTGAAGAGACGGCTCAGCAGTTAAAAGTGCTTGTTGCTCTGCTGAGGACCTGAGTTCAGTTCCTAGTCCCTGTGCTGGCAGCTTGTAGCCCCCATAGCTCCACTTCCAGGGATGCAATGCCCTCTTCTGACTTCCATGGGTACCTGCATGCATGTGTACACACACACTATGCACACACACACACACACACACACACTCACACTCACACACACACACACACACCCGTGAAAACAAACAAAGAAACAAAAAAACCTTACAAAAGGAGAGAGGGATGGAAATGCTGTAAACATAACACATGAAATTCTTTACAATTTTAAATAAAAAACAGTACAAAAGGCAATTTGTTGATTTGGAAAACGTGTTTTTGTGTCATAGTCTGTCTTCTCCCTTTTTTGTTTGTGAGCTCCTGTCCCCATCTGTGGATGCTCAAGACCTTGTGTGAAAGGGGGAATAGCCACCACACAGAACACGCACACAGTCTTCCAGTCATTCTGAGGTCAGTTATCCACCTACTGCAGGAAATGCCAGTGAACACTGCTACACTGTGTTCTTTAGGGAACAAGAAAAAGTCTATACATGTTCAGTACAAATGCATTCAAAACATTTTTTTGATCTTAAAATAAGTTTTTTTTATTCTTGAGAATTTCACACAGATATGCAATATGATCATATCCCCCCCACATTTTCCCCTCCAACCCCCTTAACACCTTTCCAATCTCATATCTTCTCTCTCTCACTCTCTTTTTGATAGCTAAGTCCAATTAGTGCTGCCCATATGGCCGTGGGCGGGGAGCATCCCCTGGAGCATGGGAACCCTAACAGTGGCCACATCCTCAAGAAAGAATGACTTCATTGCATTTTATTTATTTGGTGTGTGTGTATGAGAGAGAGGGGAGAGAGAGAGAGAGAGAGAAGAGAGAGAGAGAGAGAGAGAGAGAGAGAGAGAGAGAGAGAGAGAGAGAGAGAGACTCCTGTGTTACAGGAACGGTGTTCACCTGGCCTGGCCCCCCCGTTTGGCAAGTCTAGCTGCCAAGGAGGTCCAGCGATCCTCCTATCTTTGCTTGCCCAGCATTTTACTTGAGGACTGGGCACTCAAACACATGCTTGTCCAATCACTTACGGACTGGGCCATCTTCCTGTACTATGTATTTTCTGGGTGTGCATTAAAGCTACTTGCTCTGTGCAAGAACCTATGAGAACCAGTGGAGAGAATAGAGAGGTGAGCAGATCTGCAACAGCCTTCCCACCATGCCGGGCTGCTACACTTAACTCTTCCCATCAACCCCCAAACAGACCTCCGTGTCTTCCTTTGGCAGGTAAGGAAACCAAGCTTACGAGAGGGCGAGTAACGCACACTACATCAAGCACTACCTGCAATTGAATCCCCGGATTTATTCATCACACTTAATCTCCCACCTGCTCCCCTGGCACATTTTGTTTCGTGGAATACACCTGGGAGGCTGAAACACAGCATATGCTTGGAGAAGGTGCTTTCTCAATCTCCATTAATTGTGCTTACCTTTAATGACGGTGCAACTACCCTCAGCTCCCATCTATGGGCGCAGGAAACCCCTGCAAGAATGTTTTGCAGAGCAAGTCACAAATGCCATCCCTTGCCCTCCAGGCTGCAGACAAAAGATCTTTTCATTGTGACCAAATGGATACAGTTTACAGAGCTGCATAAACTCATGGGACCATTTACTTTCCAAAAAGAAAAAGAGCCAGTCTAAACTTTGGGATCCACACTTGAAATCAACCCATCTGGTACAGGACCAGCCATGAAAGACCCTTTGAAAAAAAAGAGAGCTCTTCAGGGTCAAATTGCTTCCTTAATGTTCCAATCCCCACAAAAGTATAAAAGTGAGGGCAGCATGGGGTGGGGGGTATCATGAAATGGCTTCTTAAGAAAGCTCTTTCACTTAAAGGTAAGAGGACAATTCCGGAATGTCCCCACCATTGGAAAGGCAGGAGCCCTTTGTTGGAAGCTCAGGGAAGCTACTTTGGTTGCCATGCAGACGGAATCAGTAGGAAGGCTGTTGCAGAGTTTCTTGAAGCCACAGCCCCTTGCAGCTAGCAAACAGCATGAGCATCGCCCAGCTTTCCCAAAGCTGGGGCTGCTCATTAGAGCCATCAGTTAACCCCTGCCCCTGCCGGGTTGCCTCCTTATTGTAATTAATTTTATGGCCCCTTTAAAAAGAAAGAGAGAGAAAAGAAAAGGGAGACCTCGACATTTTATGCTACATTGCACAAGCAATTGAAAGTTGCAGGGAAAGAAGAAGAAAAAAAGACCCAACCAGCAAATGTTTAGCAGGCTTTTCTTCTATTTCAAATGAGCAACCTATTTAAATCAATTATCAGCTCAAAATGAGCAAGCTGATCTAATTAGTCGTGGCCCCTGGGGGGTTAATGAATGAAAGGGGGTGGGGGGATAGATGTGAGCTTTCTCTAGAGTCTTTGAAATGACCACTCTGGCACACATCCCCTTCTAAGTGGCTGAGTCTTGGTGAATTACAGAGGTGGTGGTGGGGCCGCAGACAGAGGGACTTACTTGTTCCCCGGGCAGAGTGACTATGCAAAGCACAGCGGATTTTTTTTTTCAGCCAGTGTTTTTCCACACAGCGGTCATTAGTGTGTGATAAGTAGCTCAGAATTGCGAATAAATCAATGTGTGTTTTCTTTAAGCATGTTTGAGAGGGAGCAACATATTGACTTCAGAAGAAAAAATGCTGTTGATGATGACAGCTCCGGGCCCGAGTCTCTCAGCACGGAGAACCTCCTCTCCACTCTGCCCTGGTCGGGCTGTGCCCTTCATTGAATCAGGATGGCCCCTGGACATTAATATAAAGTTAATCAAGGAACTAATACAGGGAGGCAGCGGTGGGAAAGATGAGGAACAATGAGTTTGGGCCGTGTTCCACTGAAGCTCTCAAGTTTCCCTGGAATTTTTTTATTTTTATTTTTAAATACATCTTTTCGAGCATTCCTCTGAGCAAGGAAGGAGATATTTGCTTTTTGGGTTCTGACATTTCTTGCCCCAAATGTTAACTCTCTGGTAAATGTTACAAGTATTTATGGTTTGGGAATTTGATATCTGTTACTTTTCTGAATTTCTCTTTTCTGGTGCAAATGACATGTGTTTGGAGGTTCGGCACTTCAGCTCCAAAGCCTACGCGTGTGACCTTGGGTGACTTCCTTGCCATTTCTGAGCCTTGGTTCTCATCCTGCATGCAGAGTTCATTTCACTAGTCTGAGGAGCGTGGTGCCATGTGTGTGGTCATCACTTTTATGGTTGCTGAGACAAAACACTGGACAAAGGCAACTTAAGGGGGTAAAAATTTCTTTGGCTTACTGCTCAGGAGTCAGTTCATCATGGCAGAAAGACTTGGCCGTAGGAGCATGAGGCAGTTGCTCACATTCCCTCCACAGTCTGGAAGCAGAGAGCTGAAGGCAGCACCCAGCTCATTTGTTCCTTTTTATTCAAGGGGAACTGATGGTTGCTGCTCAAGCTTGTTGCAAGTGACACTGGGAACAGGGAAAGCCTTCCTGTCTCCTCTAAAACTCCTGGGGTGCTGTGGCTCCCCAAATCTGTAACAAGTAGAAAAGAAAATAGCAAACAGGTAAGATTATTGAAAACAATGTCTTTGAGACCAGCTAGAAGAGCAACCATTTCCAGCGGAAGTCACCAGTGTTTACCCCATGGTGTAAAAATGCCTGTGGTTGGAGAGGGAAGCCGAAGTTCTGTGGTAGGGAGCCAAAGGAACATAAAGAAAGCTTAACTGAAACTCCTGCTGACTGCCTCAACTTCCCCAGCTGGTGTCAGTGGGAAGATTGTCATCACTCAGTGATTTGACGGCATTCTCTATCTGCTGCCATTTGTCCATTTTTTCTTCAAAGTCTTGCTCTAGGGAACACTATGTCTGCCCGAGACGCTCTCATCAGCTGACTTTCTGAACCAGGTTTCCCTGGTTGCTTTCTGTTGGATGTTTGCAAGCTTTGACTTACTGAGAACCTTTGTTTGCCCTCCCAATCAGGCCTCTGCATGTACCTCTGCTGGATTTTGTAAAAGCTTGATTATTTTTTGCTCTCTAACTTGTTTCTCTCTATTTGATAGCCCCTATTTTTATTTTTTCATATATATGCATTAATATATACGTATATATTATATATATATATATATATATATATATATATCTTGTTCAAAACTGAAAGCATGGCTATTGTGGACCATTCTCTAGACTCTACAGAGCAGTTCTGCTCACGTTTAGGAGGATCATTCTACCTATCCCAATCTAGAAAGTTCCTTACAGATTTGTACAGAGGTTTGTTTGTCTTCTAGATGATTCTAAATACGATCAAATCAATAGTCAGCTTTAATTACCTCACCACGCCTGAAGGCTGTCGAGATCCATGACCTGCCTCTCCTTCATTCGAAAGTAATGCAACAAGAGCCTAAGGTTTTGCAGGTTGAGTTTTCTTGAACCAGCAATGATGCTGAATCTCTGGAAATCAAGCTCTTGCTTCCTGTTAAGGATGGAGAAGAGGCTGGGTATGCAGCCCCGTCTGTCGAGAGCTTGCCTCCTGGACACAGATTTCTAGGTTCAACCCTCAGCACTGCACAAACAGGTTGTGGTAGTGAACGGTAATCCCAGCACTCAGCAGATGAAGGCAAGAGGATCAGAAATTCAAGGCTGTCTGTAGTTAAAGCTAAGAATATGTGAGATCCTGCCAAAAATAATATATTTGGAAAAACCAGACTCCTTAACCATTCCCACTGATTGTTTCTTTGGCATTTTGGAATAGAAATACATACTTGTATGCATGTGTGTACATGCACCCACAAATGCAGAGAGAGATGTATGTATGTGTGTATCTATCTATCTATCTATCTATCTATCTATCTATCTATCTATCTATCTACCTTGACACAAGCTAGAAGAGAAACCTCAGTTGAGAAAATGTCTCCATCAGATTTTCTGTAGAGAAGCTTCTTGATTAATGATTGATGGGTGAGGGTCCATTGTGTACAGTGCCACTCCAGGCACGTGGTCCTAGTGTGTATAAGAGAGCAGGCTTAGCAAGCCACGGGGAGCAAGGCAGTGAACAACATCCCTCCATGGCTTCTGCTTCTGCCTCCAGATTCCTGCCTTGAGTTCCTGCCCTGATTTCCCTCAGTGATGGAGTATGACCAGTGTTTGAAAATGAGATTAATTCTCCCTTCCACGAGTCGCTTTTGGTCATGATGTTATTACAGCCAAAGAAACCCTGAGACACCCTACTGCCCAATAGACTCACCAGTGGCCAGAGAGATTTGGACCCTACAAGGAACTTCCTTGAAGACCAAAGACATCTTCTAGGCTGCTTGATACTAATAGCATGGTCTATATAGCAAGATTGCCCATCACCTTAGCATATCCATGCCCATTATACAATAGTAAAGGCAAAGTTTGCCTCTCTCTCTCTCTCTCTCTCTCTCTCCCTCGCTGTATGTGTCCCCGTCCGCACATTCTGGCAAGTGAATGTGGGTTTGTGAGTGCAGTGGTTGAAGAACAGCCACAGATGCCTGTCCTCACCTTTTCCCTCATCTGAGACAGAGCCTCTGTATTTTTCCACACCATCTGGACAGCAAATTTCCTGATATTTTCCTGTCTCTACCTCCTGTCTTGCAGCATGGATTCTGTGGACTTAAACCTCACACTCGTTTGCCAAGTGCTTTTGTCCACCAAGCCATTGCTGAAGCCTCCAGTCTTTATTCAACAAAATGGGCCTATGAGGAAATGTGTTTAATGGCACTTTGGTGTTCTTTTAATACCCCCCCCCCCCATCTCAAAGAGGAGAGAATCCTACTGTATCTGGCAAGAAGGTCTCACAGGAGCCACAAATGCCTTGCTTAAGAAGAAAGCGGCAAAGTTTGGGAGGTGAGAGCTGTGTGTAGTCTCACGCAGCCTGGGCTTGTGCTCTGTGTGACAAAGAGAAGGCGTGGGAACATTCAGGAACAAGGATAAAGGAACATTGGGAATCAGTTGCTATTTTTAGAGACACAGAAAGACAGAGAGAAAGGGGGAAGCAGGATCTTTTACAGTCAGGAAATGCAAACTTTGTAGTTCGTCCTGGTTTCAACAAGAGTCTTCACAATGATTTATTCAATTAACCTCCTGCCCGTGGCCCCTCCTCTCCTTGAAATAAGCACTCTGAGAACAACAATTATAACTTTGCTAAGAGAAGCTGAGGAAATAGCAAATGTTTCTTTCTCTTTTTTTTAAACTCACTATTGGAGTCTGGTAATTTTTAAACATATAATTACCTCTTTTATTATACTTTGATTAGATTAAAATTAATGCATTATTAAGTCATGTTCTGTTCAACCATCTAGACTGCTGTATAGACACAGATAGCAATTCCTTTTTCCCCCTTCCCCAGGTCTAAGTTAATTAAATTCCCTTTAATTATAATTTACTAAAAAGCTTCACTTTTGCCACTATTATGTCTTTTGAACTTTGAAATTCAAAAAAAAAGGGAGAGAGAAAGAGAAAGACAGAGAAGAAGAAGAAGGGGGAACCTTAAAATGGTCTTTTAGAGGAGAAATGAACTGTCAGCGAATTCAGGCAAAATTAATTATTTCAGCTTGATAAACCTTTTCATCTATTTGACTCCTTATACAGAAAAGCCAATTAATAATGTCAAACACGCTTTGCCTCCCGGGACCTGCAAGTTCTAATGAGTCTGTTTACCACGGAGTGGCTACCCGAATGAGCTTTATGGAGAAATTTTCTAATCGTGCCACACCTGTCAAGCGCGGTCTCATTATCTGCGCACCAAGGGCAAAGCTCACTTTGTCAGGAGAGGTTTCCGAAGGACTAACAGATGCCTGGGGAGCGTGCACGACTGTCGGCCGGAAGAAGAGTCACTTAATTACCGACCAGCATGGCCAGGGTGAATGCCTGATGCTCTTTAGCGCCACCCCCTCCAGGCCAGGTCTCCTCAAGCATCTTATCGCTGACCCAGAGTCTCAATCCTTCTTGGTGCCCAGTGCTCCCAGACCCTGACCCCCTTTCTCCTGGGTGCTTTGAGGTGATGATGGATGAGGTGTCTCTAGTAGCAGTGATTAATCACATGCATTGTACCACAACTGGGGCCGTGTGGGGCTTCACTCCACCTGCATGGGAGCTGATAATTATTTCTTTGGTAGCCACAGGGCCTGTAGTGGAGGGTGTCGTGTAGTGGTTTCCTCTTAGGTAAAACATTCTACTTTGGAGGGAATCTTCTTTAGACACAGGATGTTCTAAAGGGAGGTAAAACATTCCACCTTGCAGGGAATCTTGTTAAGCTCAGGAAGTAAGCAATTCAAAAGCTTCAGGAAGTTCCTAAATCTGATTAGATTCATTAGGTTCCCCCCCCCCCTCAAGCAAATATAAGTAGTAAGGAATGCTGAGAGACACTCTCAGACCAGACCAGCCCCTGAAAGAGGCAGAGACCAGCTGAGCTGCCTCTAAGAGGCTCAAGCCAGCTGAGATGCTTGGATAAGACACCTTCTAGCCTTCTAGCTTTCCTAAGGCTGTGCAGTGTGCTCCAGGCTCCCAGCTTTGTGAGCTGTCCCCCATGCTGGGGTGAACTTTGATAATGCAGCAATCTGTGAGTCATTTATGCTCCTGGAAGTAACTCCTTAGGCAGATCCTGTAAGTAATGCAAGAAAAACTCATTGGACTTTGGGGGTATCCTGACTTTAGTCTGTCATTGGTTTTCTATCTGGGGTGACAGATATTTGCTCACATCTCCCCAGGAATAGTGTCACACAACATAAGATGTTTCCATGGTTACGTCCAAGTGAGACCCACTTGTAGCACCTATGTGTCTCTTTTGTGTATGCATGGTGAATGCTTGTGTTTATATTTATGTGATATGCATGCTTGGGTATATGTGCACATGTACACATATACATGTGAAGCCCAGAGGTTGGTTTAGTATATATGTCTTCTTCAATTGTATTCCGCACTATGATTTTACTTTGTGTATATTTGCTTGTGTGGTTATGCATGATTGCATGTATATGGACATACATGTGCATGGGGCTGCACATGTGGGCAGAGGACAGAGGTTTACATCAGGTATCTTAATTGCCTTATTTTCTGAGGCAGGGCTTTTCACTGAAACCGGAGTTTGCCAATTTGGCTAGTCTAGTTACCTAGCTTGCTTCAGGTAATGCCCCATATCTGCCTTCTTCAATGCTAGGGTTACAAGCAAGCGTCCATGTCCACCTGACTTTGATATTGATGCTGAACATTTGAACAAAGCAAGCACTTTATCCACCAAGCCATCTTCTTAGCCCACACCACAATATTTTTTGAGGCAGGGTATCTCTCTGAACCTGAACTCACTGAGTCAGCAAGACTGGCTGGCCAGCTACCTTCAGAGATCCTCCTATCTTAACCTTTGCAGTCCTGAGACTGCACTTTAGTGGATTTTTGCACGGGTCCTGAGGATACAAACCCAGGTCCTCATGCTTGCATGGTGAACACTTTGCCAACAGAGCTATCTTCCAGCTCCTTGTGTCTCTTAGACATAGAAGATCATTTATGCGGATGTTTGACAGCGAGCTAGAGCTTCTCATCACAGAAGGCCTGCATACTTCAGAGCAGTACTTCCCAAATTCAAAGCACCTAGGATCTTGTTAAAACCAATTTCTGACTCAAGTGCATCTGGGGAGACCTGAGGTCCAGCATTCCAAAGCTGTCTCTGGTGATGGAACATGAATATAATAAAAAGATTGAAGCCAGCTGGGACCCAAATCTCTGATGAGCTGCTTAACCATTCTGGAATTTTGATTCCTGCCTCTACTGTAGAAGATGTTGCTCCTCTCAGTGCCTGTAGGATACTGGAGAAGCTCTACCAGAATGAACTACTATCGCCTCTTCTTAGTCCAGCCTCTGTTTCCATCTGCCGATTGCCTTGGCTACATTGGGCTACATCCCCAAACCAAAAACCCACCTACTTGAGCCCTGTGTGCTCCGTTCTTTGTAATGCTCATCTTTTATCAACAACTACAAAAG